>NW_019268531.1:2540741-2635520 GCF_002738365.1 Cucurbita moschata
TTTCTTCTTCTTCTTCTTCTTCATACTTTACTTTGACGGTAAAGAACATGTTTGAAAGTGATTTTAATATTAAATTATTTGTTTATAAATGATTTATTGGACTCAAAATGAAACGTTTAGCGATGGATATCAACTTTGAAAGACTCGTTAGAAGCTCAAAATGTGACCTTGTAGAAATTTTTAGGAAGAAAGTGTTGAGGATTATATCTCCATTGGCATGAGGCTTTTTAGGGAAGCCAAAGCAAATCCACGAGAGTTTATGCTCAAAGTGGATAATATCATATCATTGTGGAGATCCGTGATTCTTAACACGGTATCAGAGCCATGCCTTAAACTTAGTCATGTCGATAAAATCCTCAAATGTCGAACAAAGAATTGTGGGCCTCAAAGTTATAGTCAAAAGTGACTAAAGTGTCGAACAAAGGGTGTACTTTGTTCGAGGGCTCCAGAGAATGGAGTCGAGCCTCGATTAAGGGGAGGCTTATAGTGTACTTTGTTCGAGGGGAGCATTGTTGAGGATTATATCTCCATTGGCATGAGGCCTTTTGGGAAGCCTAAAGTCATGAGAGCTTATGCTCAAAGTGAACAATATCATACCATAGTGGAGAGTTGTCATTCGATTGTTCAAATATAATAACACATAAATCTCCAACATCTGAAAATATATTATCATACACAAATTAAAAAAAAATTATAATTATTACAATAACCTATAAAAATGATATAGAATCTATGATATAAATTAATAATATGATTTGATGACGTGTGAATCACAAAAACTCCCAAGAACATAAAAATCATGTATAAACAATATATAAACAGAATTCCACTCGATCATTTGAGTATTATTATCAAAACCCTCTGAATTAATATTAAAAAAAAAAAAAAAAAAAACAATCAAATTATCTCGTGGAAGCACGTTTCAATTGTATAAGCAACAAGGTGGTGAAAGTGTAACCACGTTTCACCATAAAACACACCCAAATCGCTACAAAATCTCTAGGCTAATACCTTAATAGCAATATCAAAATCAATATCGTGTGTTCCACAAATTAAACTCACCAACTTTCCCTATAATTTACTCCCATTTCTGCAACAAAACTCACACCCATGGCTTCCCCATTATTATCCCTCTTCTTCCTCGCCACAATTATCCGCCTCCCTTCACCGTCCACCGCCTACTCCAACAGCTACACCAAACTAGCCCTCAATCCCGTTGACGCATGCTGGAGGACCAAGCCCAACTGGGCGGCCAACCGCCGCGCCCTCGCAGACTGCGCCGTCGGGTTTGGCAGTGACGCATTGGGAGGCAAATTCGGGTCAATCTACGTGGTCATAGACCCGTCGGACGACCCGGAATACCCGAAGCCCGGAACGCTGCGTTTTGGGGTGATCCAAGAGGAGCCATTATGGATTGTATTCGCAAGAGATATGGTGATTACTCTGGAAAGGGAACTGATGGTGAACAGCTTCAAGACCATTGACGGGCGAGGGGCTAAAGTGGAAATTGGCAATGGGCCATGCATTACCATCCAAAACGTGAGCCATGTCATAATCCACGGCATCACCATCCGTGACTGTAAGCCGGCCAAGCCTGGGCGCGTGAGGAGCTCAGTCACCCATTGTGGAGACCGCCAACAGTCCGATGGTGACGCCATTTCTGTATTCAGTTCTTCCCATATTTGGATCGACCATTGCTCCTTGGCTAGCTGCACTGACGGCCTCATTGACGTCATCCACGCTTCCACTGCCGTCACCATCTCCAATAATTACTTCTCTCAACATGATAAAGTAGGCTCCTCAAATTAATTATTTTAATTATACCCTAATTTTTTTTGATTTAGAACTAAATAATTAATTAATGTTGTGGTTAGGTGATCCTTCTCGGACACAACGATGAATTTACAGCTGATCGAATTATGAGAGTGACCGTAGCCTTCAATCGTTTTGGCGACGGACTTGTTCAAAGAATGCCAAGGTAATTAAATCAAAAGAAGAAATCACGGCTCTCCACAATAATTAACGTGACTTTGTTTTGGGAGATGTATTCTTTTACTTATAAATTTATGATCATTCTCTAAATTAGTTAACGTGAGACCCAATCCTCTGATAAGATAAATTTGTAGGGTGAGATTTGGGTATGCCCATGTGGCCAATAATTGGTACCATAAGTGGGAAATGTACGCTGTGGGTGGCAGTGCAGATCCAAAAATCTTCAGCCAAGGAAACTACTTTGATGCTCCTGATGATTCATCCTCAAAGCAGGTAAATTAATTAGTATGATTGAATACAGTTTTGATCTCTCGACGACGACGATTACGATTACGATTATGATAACGAGATCGGATTTGTGGGGGTTAAATGTATGCTGTAGGTTACAAAGAGAGAGGTTTATGTGAATGGATGGAAGAAGTGGAAATGGAGGTCTTCAAATGATGTGTTTGTGAATGGGGCTTATTTCATCCCATCTGGGTGGGGGTCTTGTACGCCTATCTACACTCGAGATCAAGCTTTTCCTGTGGCTCATGGCTCTTTGGCTCCTCTTTTGACTGATAGCGCTGGTGCTTTGAGTTGTGTTGTTGGTAAAGCTTGTTGATTTATACACTTCCAATAATGAGATATGATCACATTTTTTTAATTCCCACCAACTTTGTGTTGTTTTCGGTGTTCAAATTCACTATTGTAACAAAGGAGTTGAGTTTTCTGGGTTTGTATCTTTTTATTGCCTTACGAATGAATGGATATAATATTCCTTGCTTATAAACTCATGATCATTTGTTTAGCTGCTCACACAACATACTCCACACCAAAATGGAGTTACAGAAAGGAAGAAAGGCAAAACTTATCGAAGCATGATGCATGCGAAGAATGTACAACCGCAGTTTTGAAAAAAAGAAACCCCAAACAAAATTAGATTTTCGTTACCAACATTGAAAAGTCTTTGGCTAACTCAACGAGAAATCTTCTTGCTTGTTCAATTTCCCTTAATTAGTCAATACGAGACTCTCCCAACAATTCTCAACAATCCTCCCCTCCAATAAAGTATTTCATATAGCCTCCCATGAGGTCTATGTAGCCCTCAAATAGCCTCCCCTTAATCTATGCTTGACTCATTTCTGCAAAACTCTAGAACAAAGTACATAATTTATTCAACACTTTGAGTCACTTTCGACTACACCTTCGAGGCTGAAAACTTTTTTGTCATGACACTTGAAGATTCTACTGACATAACTAAGTTAAAGAGCATGACTCTGATACCACGTTAGATATGACCCACAATCGAAATACGTCGAAACAAGTAAAAGAATCAAATCAACAACTCGAGGAATCTCTAATTATCCTTGAATTTCATAGTTGATTTGATTCTCCTTTCTCTCTTGGTTAAACTCTATCAATGATTATGATCAAGAATTCAATTTTTGCGATTATTGTTATTAATGTTTTGGTGTATCCATTTACACTCAATACCGAAGAGACGTCGAAATTCCTTGCCTTGTATTTTATATAAGGTGGCCCACAAAAGCCCAAAATCCAACTAAAATCGGTCCATTATGTGATGGAGCACATTCCCATGCTTGACGGCTCGACACGGACACGCCCCACAAAAGAACAAAACACAGGACTACGTGTCGGAGGTTAGGCAAAAGGCAAGCCGAGAGAGAAAAAGCTACATGCCGTCCAGAGGAGCCGAGATCAATAGGGTACAACAAGCTGGTTTCCAGTTTTGGTGAACAAACCCAGAAGAAACTTGCTGAAACCACGATCTGAGCATACGGTTTAGAACCCGGACCTGATGATAAGGGGGGGGAAGGGCCCATCGTATCCGCATACAAAGGCATGGGTTTGAAATCAAAGTAGAGTATAGGCTTTAACTTGTTTTTGACTAAAAGGAGTAGACGAGTGTTCAAAGTTCACGTTCTGATGGCTACACATATCTGCCGAAATCTTGGAACAAATTTAAATGCATAATCATAATGTCAAATCTAATCAAATTCAAACCCACCCATATAATACATCTATAATATAATTCCCAAAAAGAGTTAAAATGTGAAAATGAGAATTATTGTGTGAATTGGCTGACAAAGGAAGGAAGCTAATAAATTAGTATATGTGGAAGAAAAAGATGAGCAAAAAGCTGGCAGCAGAAGGAATGAAACCCGTAGGTAAACTAAAAATAATTAACAATAATCAAATCAAATCAAATCAAATGGGTTTGCTAGCTGTTTTGATTGACAATGATTGGTTTTCATTTTCTTTTTTTCTGTTTTTTTAAAAATTATTTATTTTGTCGGTCCTCCTTAGGGGTTTGAATTTTCAGACAAATTTGTTTCAGCCCTATTTAAAATAATTACACGCTAAGCTAAACAAGTTTAGCATCTTAAGCAAAAAAGTTAATCAACATTTTAATTACTAAACTTACGTGCCAAAATACGCAATCGAAGCCGTTCACCGTAGCGGCTTTGGTTTGAATCCTGGCTGTCCAAACCTAACCGGGGCAAATTTTCTACGTCGATGAAGTAAGCCACGTGGGAAGTATCCAATGGTCAACGTAAATCCCAGTCAACTTCTGTCCTTTTCTCTTTGCTTTGAAATTAAAATTACTTCTTTATTGTCCTACACCTTTCTTTAATATTTTTTCCCTTCTTATGTTTTTTAATTTACAGATCCCAAACCAAGACTTAATTCTGCTTTCTTTTTTTTTTTTCAATAAAATAAATATATTATTAGATTTTTCCAATGAATTTAGTACACTTTACCTTATGATTATTTTTCCTTTTAAAAAAAAAAAATAATAATTTGTAACCAGCGTGCTCAGAATTAAATGTAAGAAGAAAATATTAATTTAAAATGGAATAATAATAAAAGTGAGAAAATAGCTACAAACGTGAACTGAAAATATTTATTTTTTTGTGAATGAGAACTTCTGCTGACTGCTATTGTTGACTAATCTTTGTTTAAAAAAATATTTAAAATCCAACGGTGATTTGGACTTTTATCCAATAATTATCCTCAACGTTATCGATCAAGTTAGATAGTGATAAATCCAAACCTTTGGTTTTTTATTTATTTATTTATTTATTTTCAATTAAATATCTTTTTAAAATAAAAATTAAGTTTGTTATACGCGCCCCATCACCTCTCAAACCTAATCTAATTGGGATTAATTTCCATAACCCTAATTTTTCAACCGTGGTGATTAAATTAGAATTAATGCTACATCACCTATCTTGGCTTTTTCTTCCTCTCGTAATAAATTAATAGGTCTTTCTTTTTCTTTTCTTTTTTAATTTTATATCAAAACAATGTTGATTAATTTAAAAGGGTACTTTAGACGAGGAACTTCATGTGTACCCTGTAGTCATAAACTTAGACATCTCATTTTTTGGGTGTCCTGTTCTGAAACATTATTCCCTAATCTCATCTTCTAATATTTGATGAATTAATTTGATTTTTGTTAATTAATTTAAGTTGGAGTTGAGTTGAAAAATTAAATATTTTTGTTATGAAAGTAGGAGTAAGAGGAAAAGGTGAGATTTAATTAATTATATTCATTGACGTAAATAATACAAACTTAGACTATGATTTTACAACTATATTATAAATATTGCAACTTTTAAAAAGTGGGTTGAAAAGCAAAACCCATAATACAAAGAATAATGAAGAGAATTCATTAATAGTTAAGAGTGAAAGATTTTGAACACGTTTTCAATTCTAAAATTTACCTTTTGTGTTATGAAAGGAATCTGATGCCAAATCGGTCCCTTTTTCGCCTTTTTATTTATGCTTTCTCCCTTTCCTTGCCGAACTTCACGACCAGCCGCCAGCCGGTCGCCACTGCATTGCATGCATGAGAAACAAGACAATCATAAGCGTTTCAAAAATCCTAATCTAAATTCACCTTTTTAGATTTATACCCGACCCGTAATTTTGAATTATTTATGAAATATCGATGATAATTTTGAAGTAAAGAAAAGGTCGTTAAATTTAATGGGTAAAGTTTGTAATGGTCAATTTTTGGGCCATCTTTTTCTTCTCTCTTGGTTGAATAATGGTTTAAATATGAAGTCGGACATGGTTTGCAGTCGGAAATGGTTTGCAGTCGGAAATTTGTAGCAGCAATGCAACATAGTCAAAGGTAGACAGAAAGAAAGTTGGAAAACCCTGACTTTTCTTTACTTTAAACATTTTTTCCATTCTTATTTCTTTAAGAAATTACTCTGTAATTTCCCACCAATTATCTAAAATATATATTCCATTATACAAGAAAAAAATATTTGTATACATCTTAGGATATACCCTTTTTTTTTTTATAATGTCACATTATAAATTCTTATTTTTAAAAAAATACGATCGCTGAAAAAAGGGATGAAGTCAATATTATTATTCTTCATGTCAATTAAACGAAATAAAAAATGAATAAAATATATTAAAAAACATGACGAGTCATGAAAAATGAGTAGGATTTTATATTACGTGTCAACATGATCTAAAAAATTTTGTTTTTTAAGTTTGTTGGTAGTGTAATTAATAGAGCATTAATTTATATGGGCATAAAAATAAAATAAAAATAAAAATAAAAATAGGAGGGTTTAAATTATTTATCCTACTATTGACTGCATCTAGGACAACCCAAGCCCCCCCTCCCCCACTATATATTAATAGGAGGGAAGGACAATTTAGGCATTATGATACCTATCTTGCTATGTACAACTCTATTTTATTTTTTATTTTTATTTTCTCCTTCTTCCATTCCGCTTAATTAAATTAATTCTGGGGTGTTTGAAAGAAGAAACAATGAAAGTGATTTATAAACCTAAAAATATATATTAAATGAATGATTAAACAAAGAAAATGATTGGTGTGTCAGGAATGCCAAATTAACATACTTTAACCCCAATCCGGTTTAGATTAATATGGTTACCAACTGTGGAGGTTTATTTGAAGAAATTAATTAAATTTAAATTAGGCAACTAATCGTTTATTTTTAAATGGAAACCAATCAGAAAAGAAAATAAATAAAAAAAGTCAAAGCAAATGACTCGGTCCCACGGGTGGACAGTCAACATAGATCCCGCGGGTACAGATCTGAGACGTGGTGTCGTGTAAAGGGTAGGGGGGAACGTGGGCCCCTTGAGAGACCGGGCCGGCTTCAGAGAGAGCCGGGCCGTCAAATTCGTTGACTTGGCTCTTTACGGGACCTTCGACCTTTTTTTTTCCTTTTTTTCTCACGTGGAAGGCGCCGCTGGATTCGGGGCGGTGGATCGGTTTCTTCTCCCTCGGGATTTAATGAACCGGTCAAAATCTTTTCTTCACCCAAATGAGTCCGTTTAGGCAAAAACAAAAAAAAAATCAATAAAAAAAAAAACCCCACTCTCCCACGGGTCGGCTGTAACAAACCGGGTTGGGGTTATGGATCTGTATGAACATGGAAAAAAGAGTGGGGCCAGAGAGTGCCAGCTGGCAGAGTGACGCAGTATCTGATGTAATTAAACAAAAATCTGACCTATTTCGTAGAAAATCCCAAATCCTTTTTGGTCTTCGTCCAACCCTTTTTATAGCCGAACGCATTGCACCGGTAAAAGACTTCACAGACTCTTTACATTTCCCTCTTTTCTTTTCTCCTCCTCCTTCATTTTCTATTCAGCTTCACTATCATCTCTTACTTCTCCCTCCCCTTTATTTTACCTCCTCCCATTCTCTGTTTGATTTATGGACAAAGGATGGGGTCTAACCATGCGTGATTCTGATCAGTCAATTGGGTTCCTTTCACACAACCCATCGCCGCTTACTCTCAATTCCTTTCATACAATGTTTCGTGCTACAGATTTTCCGGTGAAACTTTCCCGGACTGACGACAACGATGCGCCTCCACCGCCGCCCGACGACAATCGCTTCGTCGTCAACGAGGTCGACTTTTTCTCCGATAACAAAAGGGTGGTTGATTATCGGGAGGATCAAGACGCAAAACCTTCCGCTGATATTCTCGCCACCGCCCTTGTCAATAAAAACGACAACGTTTCCACTGCTACCGGAACTGCCTTTGTCAATGTAAGCTTATTATAACTTCCTTAACGATATGCAGAACAATTCCCGTAGCTGATTTATTTTTTTATTTAGACTGGGTTGCATTTGTTAACTGCTAACACCGGAAGCGATCAATCCTCGACGGTGGATGATGGAATTTCATCGGATGGTGATGATAAACGAGCCAAAAACGAGGTAAATTAAAACAACCAAAACACAACAACAGGAATTTTGATCTGTTGTTTGATGTGATGAATCCGATTGTTGGGGATTTTAATTTGGTGCAGTTAGCGCAGCTTCAAATGGAGCTCCAGCGTATGAAAGCTGAGAATCACAAGCTTAGGGACATGCTAAGCCATGTGAGCAACAGCTACAGTACCCTACAAATGCATTTCTTTACCTTATTGCAACAGAATCAGGCCTCCCAACCCGGTCATGAAGCAGAGGTAAATTTTCCAATTTTGATCATACTCTGCGAATTGGAAATAAATCAAAATTTGTAGTGAATAAACAAATGACTTGTTTGAAATTGAAGATTGGGGAGAAGAAATCGAGGGAATTAAAACAAGAAGTGGGAAGGGCGGTGGTTCCGAGGCAATTTATGGATCTAGGACCAAGTGGGAACACAGCTGAAATGGATGAATTATCTAATTCATCATCGGATGAAAGAACTCGTTCTGGGTCTCCGTTGAACAACAACAACAACAACAACTCGGAATCCGCCTCCAAAAAGAGCAGTGCAAGAGATCATCTCGAAATCGCCGCCCCTTCCGACCAGGGGAATTCCAATTTCAGAGATGCCAAACGATCCATCCCCAGAGAAGAAAGCTCGGAATCAGAGTCCCACGGTTGGGGGCCTAATAAAGCCCCCCGATTCAACTCTTCTACTAAACCCCTCGAGCAATCCACCGAAGCCACCATGAGAAAAGCCCGCGTCTCAGTCCGTGCTCGATCAGAAGCTCCTATGGTGAGTATATACTAATACAATTTTTTTTTTTTTTTTTTTTTTAATTTTCTTGCAAGTTTGTTTTAATTAGATAATCCATGCAGATTTCTGATGGGTGTCAATGGCGAAAATATGGGCAAAAAATGGCTAAAGGAAACCCATGTCCACGGGCTTATTATCGGTGCACAATGGCTGTGGGTTGCCCTGTTCGCAAACAAGTACGTATTTCTATTTTTCATCTATATAAATAATTGAAGTTTGGAACTTTCTTATCTTATTTAATTTTCTTTTCCCATACGGAATTTGTAGGTGCAACGTTGTGCGGAAGACAGGACTATATTGATAACAACTTACGAAGGCAACCACAACCATCCACTTCCTCCCGCGGCGATGGCGATGGCGTCAACCACGACGGCGGCGGCTACCATGTTGTTATCAGGGTCCATGTCAAGTGCGGACCATAATCTAATGAACCCCAATTTATTGGCTCGAGCCATACTTCCATGTTCTTCAAGCATGGCTACAATTTCAGCCTCGGCTCCATTTCCAACCATCACGTTAGACCTCACTCAGACCCCAAACCCATTGCAATTCCAAAGACCCCCGGCAGCACCCTTCCACCTGCCATTCCCCGGCGGACAACCACCGTTAGCCGCCGCCCAAGTTTTGGGGCAACCGTTGTACAATCAGTCAAAATTCTCAGGGCTACAGCTATCTCATGAGATGGGGGCTAATTCCCCTCATTTGGGTCACCCCCAAATTGCACAACCGGCGCCCACAACCCAGTCTGGTGGTGCTTCTTTTGCCGATACGTTGAGTGCCGCCACCGCCGCTATCACCGCTGATCCGAATTTCACCGCCGCTCTCGCAGCCGCTATCTCCTCCATCATCGGCGGAGCACATTCGAATAATAATAGCACCACCACCACCAATACCACAACAAACAACAACAACAACGGAGACAACAACAGCAAAATTAGCAGTTTCCCTGGAAATTAAAATAATATTAGACCCAACAGAGTTCCGTTTCTTCTTTCATTTGTCCTGATTCCCTAGTGGGAGTCGGTATTTTTTGTCTCTTTAATCTTTTTTTTTTTTTTCCTTTACTTCAAACATGTCCATACTTTTTCTGCTTTCTTTTTTTATAGAAAAAAAAATTAAAAAAATTGGGGGAAAAACTTAGAACACGGCATTATTATTATTATTCTTTCCAATTGTTTCATTATGAATAAAATTATATATACGGGAAAGCGAAATATTAAAAAATATATATATATATATATTTGATATGAATTTCAAAAAGTTTGAACAAGAAAGCTGAAGCAAGTCTTGTTGGTTAGTCAAGAAAATCGGCCAACCCGATTTCCACACGTAAAAATAATTTGTAATTCCTAACAAAATTTGGAACCTTAAAAACATGTACTGAATTAATGCCAAAATGGATACAATTAACTTATCCACCACACTTTTTGTACTTGTTTCAATGCACATGCACCCATGTGAATCTCAATTCCTAATTTTATTTTTATTTCTTTATTTCTAATAATATTCATTTTCTTTTTCCATGTCTTCTTCAATTTATTGTACTGTTTCTACGTAATTATTGATTGTTCTGTAAAACCGCTTTGGGTTGTCGACACAGCTCCCCTTTTTTCTTTTAATCTGTCTTTACTCTGTTTTCTGTGTGCTTTGTCACAAAAATACCACAAGTTTCGTTTCCGTACAATCATTTCTCCATTTTTAATCACATATTATTAATGACTTAATCTAAATTTTAATTAATTATAGAATGAGCTTCTCAAATAATATCTAAAAGGAAATTAATAATTGAATGGGTTAGCGATTGAGTTACTGGAGTTTTTAGTATTTTGTTTTGTATGTGAGATTTTGAAGTTTGCGTGAAGAGTAATAAATAAATAAATAAATATTAAAGAAAGTAGTAAAAAAAATAAAAATAAATAAATATTAAAGAAAGTAGTAAAAAAAAATAAAAATAAATAAAAGTTAGGTGTAAGTATATGATGAGAGAGAAATGAATGATATGGATGGATGGGCGTTTGTTAGTCAATGGATTTGTCCTTTGTCTTTCATAATATATATTCTCACATACTTCGAATCCTCCCTATTTTAAACCATAAAAAAAAAAGAAGAGTGTATATTAAACCCGACAACTTAGACCAACCTGATCCAAACTATTAGAGTTTGGTTTATTTTTTTAAACCTAAACTGAATCGGTTCGGTTCGAGTTTATGAGCAAAACCTTCGATTGACCCGAGACAAATAAAAATATATAAAATATATTAAGAATTCTCTTGTATTAATGGATTTGTGAGAGTGATAACAATACCAAATATTTATGAACTTTTAATATATTTTATCTAAGATTTATGGGAATAATTATAAATTGGATAATCCCAACCACTTCTAACCTATTCCAATAATTATAAATTGCTGATAAAACTCAACCACTCTTAATATATTTTATGTAATATTGTATCCAAATAATTATAAATCGTTGATAAAACCAAACCCGAAAACAGAGGATTGGATTGTAAATTGGGGTATCGAAATAATTATAAATTGGGGATAAAACCGAACCAACTGAAAAATACTGGTTTGGGTTGTGAAAAGTTTTGGGTATTTGAATAATTATAAATTGTGGATAAAACTCAACCCGAAAATAGAGCGTTGGGTTGTGAAAAGTTTCGGGTTGGGTTGCCAATCCAACCAACCCGACCCATGTACACCCCTGCTAAAAAACTAAACAGGATAATATAGAGGAATGCAAAAAGAATACTCGTATTAATTATTAGATAAACACGACTCTCCAGAATGATATGATATTGTCTACTTTGAGCCTAAGCTCTCATGACTTTGCTTTGGGTTTTTTCAAAAGGTCTCACGAGAGTATTATTTGATTATAAACTCAAGATCATTCCCTATATTAGCGGATGTGGGACTTTCATCATCCAACATTAATCACGAGAACTTTATGTTATAACATAAACTAATAAGTTTTTTTATTTGATTTTAGTAACATATGTCCATTTATTGATCAAATCTACCCAGCTACCTACCACCTACCCATTTATTGCTAAGCTTATATTCCTTTCATTTTGTTCAATTCAGTAATCTAATTAATTTTATCCAACTAAACCTACTTTATTGTTTTTATTAATACCTAAGGTAATACATTTTGTTAATTAATTTCTAATTCTGAATCTCCACAGCTTTATAAATTACACTAAAAATTATGAAAATTGTATCAAAATATTATTACATTTCTGCCTAAAAATATTTTATATAAAATTTTATCTATATTGGAAAATTCATAATTTCTTTTTTAATTTTTTTTATTGGCAGCATCTTTGCTTGTATAATTATAAATATAGATCTATCTCACGCACATATATTTCCTTTCGTATTGGGCCGCGAATTTCCACAGCTCGGCCCAATTCATTTAATTAATTGTTGTCAATACACGGCCCACTGGATCGCTAGTTATAAACAGTCGGGCCTTGCCATTTTTTTTTTTGCTCCAATCTGAAAATAAAAATGTGAAATTAATAAAAACTTTATTGAAAATAGAATTATATTTTGTAGACGAATATAATTACGATCTCGTTCAAACAGCCGTTCAATATGTAATTTTATATTATATTAATAAATCACAAAATTATCAATAGTCACCCATTAAATATTCTTATTAATTAATTTTGTGTTTTAAATATTGTATATTTATTAATGTTTTTATTTTATTTTCATATAATATTTTAAATTTTCTGAACCAAGGTCTCTCATTTGCAACGTGGCATCTTAAATTTGGTTCACAATTAACATGGTCCACATGCCTTGACGTCACAAGATTTCATTAGCCATCACAGCTCATTCGGTCATGCCATCAAATGGGTCCACGTATTGTTCATAATATCGAGACATCCCGAACATCATCTATTTAGATTCTATCGAGATATTGGACTCTCGTGTGTCCATGTTATATCATTTATGAACTCTGTACTGGATAATGGATGTACGATGCAACCTCCGACGCATGGGATAGGCGTGATGTTGGTATGCTCATGTCGTCCGACACAGTCCTTAAAAGACCCATTTGAAAGGAAGTCACATGCTCGCCCTCACTTTGACACACATATGTGCTACAGGGTAACTTGTCTGGGCCATAGGGGCTAGGGGTGATGGAAAACTGACATCATGCCTCGTTCCAATACATTTTGAGGCATTTCCAATATGGGAGTGCGTAGACATGATTTTGGTGAACGGACACATAGTCCTGTGAAGCGTCCGTTCGGTGTCTAATTGACACCAAATTTAGCGAGCTTCCATCTTTCATATGGACGGATTTAACAGAAGAGTCGCATGTCCAAACTCGTTCCGGAACCTCAACTTTCAAAGTTCAAGCCTAAGGCCCAACCTAGCCCGTCAACAAGCCCATCTTTAACACTCTTGTCTACTCCTTTGCCCCTGTCTTGCTTATGCCTCATTCTCTCTTCAATACTTCATTTTGTGTAGTGTGTTAAATGATACACTATCCTCCTTGATTGCGTCATGACACTAGCCCTCGCGTGGCTGGATAGGCATTGCTTGCAGCCATGTGGGGATCACTTGTGACAACAAGCATACGATATATTTCAATTGTATTTAATTTAAGAATTGAATTGACGTGAAAAAAAAATACCCGAACCAAACTATATAAATAGAATTTATTAAATTCGAAAACCATAGTAAATCAAAAATTGGATATGATTTGATTATTTTCGAGGAGAATATATATAGATATATATGTCAAAAAAAGTGATGTAAAGATGTTTAAATATGTAATTAAATGAAGTATAAAAATGAAAAGGAGATGTTATGAGCATTATTTGGTCCTTAGTAGAAGCTACCTATAACGTGCACCCATCAACCATCTTTTAGCATACAATTGCTTATAAGCAACCTACTCCTCTCTCCATTTTCCTATTTTATTATTCCTCCTAATCCCATTACATCTCACACTTAAATCTTTTATTCCCTCCTTAATTTCATCCAAAAATACTACTTTCTTCAATAAAGGCATCTTTGAAAAAAGATTAATTTTTGTTATTTACTCAAACTATTACTTACCCATTTCTTTTTCTGAACCATATATAGATTGTTTGGCTTACATGGTAATCAAACTCAATCTAATTATTTTGTTAACAAAGTAGATATGATTTGAACTCTCAAACAAAGGTTAAATAACAAGTTTATAAGTGGTTGAAGTGTATAAATAAAAAAAAGGTGTATTGAAAGTTAAAATATATTTTGTGAATGAAGCATAAAATGGTATGTTTTTCGTGATGCCTTTGATTATCTTGTGTGGAAGTGTGAGAAATGATGGATTCCATTTTATCTGTATGCCTTTTTAACTGATTTAGTGTCCATAAACGAGACTGCCGTGCCGCATACAACTTTATGAAACGAGTAAACTGATGCTTCTGAATCTGATCGATACCTCCAACCGGGAATCCCTGGAATGAAGCCATTGCATAACCTACCAAGAACGGGAATTTCTACGATTGGGGCCCTCTTGGTAAGTGGGTCCCTTTCGTTCTAAGGGATGGATGGACTGAAGTGACAGCTCTTCTATTTAAGCTCCTCTCGCTTCCTACTTTACCTTCAACCCTTTCTCCTTAACTCTCTTCCAGAAATCTTTGGTGGGTCATTCTTGCTCTTCTCTTCTGTATTACTTTTGGGTTCCTATTGCATTCAACTTCGCTTATGTTTCTGGTTTCTCTGAGTATGATTTTTCTGTTTATCATATTTCTGGATGATCAATGAACTGTTTGAGTGTGTGGTTCTGTTTTAGGTTTGGAATACCAATGCACTTCAAATGTATTTGATTACTTTGGCTTGATTTCCAATGAGGAAAAACTATGGAGTTCACATTTCGTCTTTTCTGTTTATGAGCTTTGAAGCCTTCCTTTCGTGCTTGCAGGTTACAATGGGAAACAGCCTTAAGCCCCTCTTGGTTTCCCTGTTGGTTTTGATATTATATTCCTCTACTGCGTCCTCTGCTTCTAATGAAGGGTTGATGAGGATTGGACTGAAAAAGATCAAAGTTAATAAGAACATTCTGCTGAAAGCATTGGTTGAGTCAAAGAAAGTAAAATTTTTAGGATCAAAACATGATCAATGGGTTAATGATGTTGGAGAATCTAAGAACTCTGATATCGTAGCATTAAAGAATTACATGGATGCTCAATACTATGGGGAGATTGGCATTGGCACTCCACCTCAAAAGTTCACTGTAATTTTTGATACTGGAAGCTCAAATTTGTGGGTGCCATCTTCCAAATGTGTTTTCTCGGTGAGGATTACTTAATTCTAATCAATAATGATGATTGGTTTATGACTAGTAATATGCTTATCTTTCCTTCATATGCAGATTGCTTGCTTTTTCCATGCTAGGTATCAATCAGGGCGGTCGAGTACATACAGAAGAAATGGTCTGCTTTTCTTCTCTTTACCTGCAATAGTCTTCAAAAACTAAATCTTGTTCACTTCATTATAATGTGTTCGAATTTATCTTATTTCATTTATCAACGATGGTGTTTGGAATGAGTAATTTGCCTTTCCTAAAGTCGATTATCGTGTTCTATTCGTTCTTGCTCGTAAGGACTAGTCAGTTGCGGTCGAGTGTGGTTTTCAGCTTATTTTTGTAGATAAGAATTAGCCCTTCAGCAAGATCAATCATTTGATAATCACACAATCCTTTGAAATAGCTTTGAGCTCACTTGTTTATATCCATTGCCTGAAAGTTGTGTACTTACATGACACAGGAACATCTGCTGCTATTCAGTATGGTTCAGGAGCTATTTCTGGCTTCTTTAGTTATGACAACGTTCAAGTCGGCGATGTTGTTGTTCGTGATCAGGTAATCCTACCCCGTTTCTTTTTCGGGTTTAACAAAGTAGTTTAAGAGGCCGACTAATTGTATTATGACGTCGACTAATTTCAGCAATTCATTGAGACAACAAGCATGTCTAGTATGACATTCATTGCTGCCAAATTTGATGGTATACTGGGACTTGGATTTCAAGAGATCTCGACTGGTGACGCTGTTCCAGTATGGTATGCTAAATGCAACCATAACATTAGTTGCTTCTTGCTGATGATGTTCTTTAAGGAATTTTAATCAGGCTCTTGGATGTCCCTTAGGTATAACATGGTTAACCAAAAATTGGTGAAGGAGCCAGTTTTCTCGTTTTGGCTCAATCGCAACGCGGAGGAGGAAGAAGGAGGTGAACTTGTGTTTGGAGGGGTTGATCCTAAGCACTTTAAAGGCCAACATACATACGTGCCTGTGACAACCAAAGGGTATTGGCAGGTTGGCTCTTGAAATCCTTTCAACATTGAGCATTTCTTTCAATTTCATCTTTTGCCCCTCGTATTGTTCAAATGTTTTTTTCTTATAGTTCAACATTGGCGATATTCTTATTGGTGGTAAACCAACTGGTATGTTCCATTTACTTATCTCGATATCGAGCATGATTATCACGTTTGTATAACGTGCTTCTAACTTAAGGAACATGATGTACAGAATATTGTGCTAGTGGTTGCTCGGCGATTGCAGATTCTGGAACTTCTTTGTTGGCTGGCCCATCTGTATGTATCATATATTTTCAATTTAGCTACTAAATCTCTCTTTTATCTACATGAGGGTCGGATCAATAAAAACCAACATGAAGTTGAGAACTAGGTTCATTTGGGACGTTTGAACTTCTACTCCAATAGCAACCTTTACTTCATGTAAATGGTAACTAAAGGGATCCCTTTAGTTATAAGAGATCCTACATCAGTTTGAGAAGAGAACGAAACATTCCTTATAAGGATGTGGAAACCTCTCCCTAACAGATGTGTTTTAAAACCGTGGGGCTGACGATGATATGTTACGGGCCAAAGCAGACAATCCTTCGGGATGTTACGCATTTCATTAAAGAAAAATGGTTGTCCTTTGCAGACTATAGTGACATTAATTAATAGAGCCATTGGAGCAGCTGGAATTGGTCGTCCAGAGTGCAAGGCAGTTGTTTCACAACATGGGAAGTCTATTATGGATTTGCTTTTAGCCAAGGTAAATCATACCATTTACTTTGTTGGCAATGTAATGAGCTTTAACAGCCAGGTTAAAGTGTTGTTTTTACATTCTATTGACAGGTACAACCAGAGAAGATATGTTCCAAAATTGGGGTGTGTACCTTTGATGGAACCCATGGTGTTAGGTTAGTGGCATGCTTTTGATTTGAGTTGCATAAAGGATCAGTTTTTATTAACTCACGGTTGGTAATGGAAAACAGTATGAAAATTGAGAGTATGGTGAATGAGAAAGGTAGATCATCTGGTGGGTTCTCAGATGCCATGTGCTCAGCTTGTGAGATGGCGGTTTCCTGGATGAACGATGAGCTGAAGCAGAACAAAACTCAAGAACATGTCATTGATTATGTGAATAAGGTACACCACTTCTGTTACTTGTGTTTCATCTAACTCATCTACAGATGATCGTCTTCAGCTGAGTCGTGTTTCATGTTTCTGCAGCTATGCGATCGTGATTTGAACCAAGGAGAAACGTTGGTCGACTGTGGACGGATCTCTCAAATGCCGACCGTGTCGTTCACCATTGGGGACAAAGTTTTTGAGCTTAACGCAGAAGATGTATAATTTTTCCCAAATCCTTCTTTACTGCTCCTGAATTTGTTTGTCACTTCGGCATCTTTTTGTTGTCATATGATGCCAATCAAGTTCCGTGGTTTGGACGCAAACTAGTGCATCTAACCCCACTGCTTTTGTTCATTGTTGTGAACAGTATATTCTCAAGGTGGGTGAGGGATCTGCAGCTCAATGCATCAGTGGATTCATACCTTTGGACATTCCTCCACCTCGTGGACCCCTCTGGTATTTCCATTTGTGTCTTCTTGATGTCTGATGATTCTTGTCTTTGGTTTAAACAACGTTGCGCTCGCTTGATGCAGGATCCTCGGAGACGTTTTCATGGGACGCTATCACACAGTCTTTGATTTTGGCAAATTGAGAGTCGGATTTGCCGAGGCTGCTTGAAGAATATGTATACATAATGAAGTTCATAACTAAGCAAGTAAGAAAGAAAGAGCACCAGTATATGTTATTTCTTTAATGTCTGTAATTAGTGGAACTTCATATAATAATAACACCAATTAGTGAGGTTGGGTTATTTAAACACAAAGGCCTTCAATTATTTGCTGTGGTCCTCTAATTTGTTCTCATTAGTTTTTCCAAAGTACGAAACTTGCCAATTTGCTCACTCAATTTTACGCATCCAACAATTTTTGAATCATTTCAAACGCTGAATGTCTAAGCTATGAAAGGCTCCCTCTTTTTCTCTTCTCATCCATCCATGCGGACCTCTGTCGTCTCAATGGAGTGGACGAGAGGTCCGACCATAGGCCGTGGCTCCTCTGCTGCGGTCTCCGTAGCCACCGATCTTTGCTCTGGTCAAGTTCTGGCGGTTAAGTCTGTTGAGTTCACTCGCTCGGATTGTCTCAAGAGGGAACAGAGGATTCTTTCTCGATTCAATTGTCCACGTGTTATAGCTTATAAGGGGTTTGATGTTACGTTGGAAAATGGGGAATTGATGTGTAATCTTTTGATGGAGTTTGCGCCTGGTGGGTCGATTTTGGATGTGATGGAGGCGGCTGGTGGCCGATTAGATGAGGCGAGGGCCCAATTTTATACTCGAGAAATTTTAAGTGGGCTCGAGTATGTTCATACCAATGGTGTGGTGCATTGCGACATTAAGTGTTGCAATATTTTGGTTGGTGAAGATGGGATTAAGATTGCGGATTTTGGTTGCGCGCGGCAAGTAGAGGACGTTTCCTGTAGAAATTTGGCCGGAACGCTGATATTTATGGCGCCGGAGGTGGCGCGTGGAGAAAAACAGGGGTTTGCAGCTGATGTTTGGGCAGTGGGTTGCGCGGTGATCCAGATGGTGACCGGCCGAGCTCCATGGGTGAATGTGTCTGATCCGGTGGCCGCCATTTACAAAATTGGGTCCGGCGATGATTTGCCGGAGGTTCCAAGGTTCATATCGGACCAGGGCAAGGACTTTTTGCGGCGGTGTCTGATCAGAGACCCAGAAGAACGGTGGTCTGTCAGTGAGCTTTTGAAGCACCCTTTTGTTCACGAGCAGAAATCTCCACCCAAACAGAATTCAAGAACACCAACGAGTATTTTGGAGCAAGAATCATGGTACACGATGAACAATTCGGAAACGGTTCAAATTCCGATCATGCCAAAACTTTACAGAACGCCATTGCAGAGGATACAGCAACTGAGCGAAATATCCAAAATTCAGTCATCAAGAATACCCAATTGGGATTGCGACAAAGACTGGGTAACAGTGAAAAGCATTACCATGGAAGAGGAAGACACAGAACAAAGCGAGTTCGTCTCTGTATTGGAATTGCCCTGTTTCTCTCAGTCCATCAAAATGGCAACCAAAAATGGAGTTGGTGATCAGACTTATATTAACGTTAGTATTAGTAGAGAAAGCAGTAAGGCTAAGAAGAGGGACTTGCCTGCTATGTCCTCTGTTTCCAACCAAATTGTATCATTGAACACTAATAGTTTCTCTAATAATCACAAACTATGTATTATCAGTTCTTTGTTTCTTGTGTTTCTAGCCAGTGGGGGTTCAATTCGTGTTACCTTCTTAAGATATATTGAAAACATTTGGATTTATCATGAAAATGTGAAGATGTTGATGAATCTCTGTTTATTTGAGCTGAATATCTTGTCTGGAGACTAGAGTCTGCCTTAGAATATGTATTCTTATGTTTTTGAGAGGCCAAATTCTTCATGGTATATTTATATAATGAAAAAAGAAGCAGCTACAGACAGAGGAATGACAGAAGCGAAGATATTCTCTATAATAAACATGAAATTTATCACAATTCTTTTCAGTTTTGAGTGAGAATCCATTCTTGTTTCAGTGCTTTACCTTTGTACTTGAAGAAGTGAGATTCAGTTCCTTAAGAGTTCTTCTTGCTGCCCGACCGAGACAATCTGCGATCCACGGATTGCAATTGGCTACGAAGGTTCTGGTTTTCCTCAACTAAACGGTCATACTCAAGCAATAATCCTTCAGATTGCTTCCTTAGAGCAACTACATTGGCTTCTGAAGCACTTACATCTTTTGCCTTCGACTCAAGTTCCAATTCCAAGTGTTTGAGTTTGGTCTGCAGGTTGGTTCTCTCTTCTTCCAATGCTTTGATCTCCTCTGACTTGCTGCTAACTTTCCCTTCCTCCATCGCTCTGCTCTGCTTTTTTATGACTTCCATGCCTTTTCTTCGTATATGCAACTCTCTCATGTAATGATGTAATCTATCAATCATAAGTGCCAGGAATAGAGACCCCCCTGCAACCAAATTGTTCACCTACTTCAAGCTCCTTCACCATTCAAAACTAAAGGGTTCTTGAAAGAAATAACAAGCTTTCATAACCTAAGAAGAGAGCCATCAACTATCTATTTAATTATGTAATAAAGTGAAGGCAAGATGCTCAATCCTTCTGTACAAAAACGCTCTAAATTAATGCATAAGGATAGCCAAAGCAGACCGATTAAGAATGCGTATGATTTAACGAGCTAATGTCACTCTAATGAAACAGTGAAGCAAGATTGAATTGATGAGCTCAGAATACCACAGCACCAAATTCATTAGAAACTAAATACGCAATTCAAATCCGCTTAATCAAATGAAATCAAATCGAGCGCATTCTAAATTTGGGCGCAATTCCTCAACGATTTCAGACAAATCATTCCCAGAACTAATCCACATTCTAAAAGGCAAGGCCAAATTCAGACACGGGGAAACCAATGAGGGGAAAAGACATGGATAGGTCGGAAATCTTGAATCGAAACACGGAAGAAAATGAAAAGGTTGGGTTTACCCATGAGCGTGGCCTCGAGAAGGTGTCTGACCATGAGAACCTGATCGGTGGGGGTGACGGCACCGTCATCAACCCAACGTTTCTGGATCGTAACCATACTGTTAAGACTGGAAAGGAGAACTATAAGAACAGTTCCGGCGACGGTTTTCACCATAATGGGACCGCGTCCGCGCTTCATCCGATCGACGGCCAATATGACAAGCTTCCTGAGAGGGGTCTTGAAGGAGAAGAGCAGTATGAGAAGCATCTCCGATGCAATCAGCGTGAACAATAGCTGAATCATTTGGAGAAATGAAACTGGGATTGATTTGCAGATTTTGGATCTTGGCGTGAGAGGGAAGAGCGATGGAATGGAAGGTGTCAAAAATGATGGCCAAATATCATGAGATGGGTTGCGTTATGGAAGGAAGCAATGGAGGAGGGAAGGTGGGCGTAATCACCGAGCACCAACGAACCCCTTGCGAGAGTTGAAGCATTAATTAAATAAATTATGGATTTTACAAAGGAAAGACACAAAAGGCGTGGCCTTCCCACGTTCTAGCTCACTTCACTTCTTCTTCATATTCCTATTCTTTTTTTATTATTATTATTTCTTTTTATTCTATTTATTATTTTGTTTCATTCCATTCCCCCTCAGTTGAATTAGTTTTTTTTTCAAGCCCAACTACCGAGATTCACCGCTAATAGATATTGTCCCACCATTTAAAAGAGTGTGGAAACCTTCTCTTAGTAGACGGGTTTTAAAGCTTTGATGGGAAGCTCGAAAGGGAAAACCCAAAGAGAACATTATCTGCTAGCTGTGGTTTAAAGCTTTGATGGAAGGTCGAAAGGGAAAGTCCAAACAGGACAATATCTGCTAGCTGTGTATCTGGAAGGAAAAGCCTAAAGAGCACTTGTTACATTCATTTAGGAAGCTCGAAAGGGAAAGCCCAAAGAGGGCAATATTTGTTAACGGGGGATGTGGAAGGAAAAGCCTAAAAAGGACGGGTTAAGGAAAAGCCTAAAGAGGACTCGAAAGGGAAAGCCCAAATAGAACAATATATGTTAGCCGTGGATTTGGAAGGAAAAGCCTAAAAAGGACGGGTTAAGGAAGAGCCTAAAGAGGACTCGAAAGGAAAAGCCCAAAGAAGACAATATCGGCTAGCGGTGAATCTCGAAGGAAAAGCGTAAAGAGAACTTGTACATTCATTTCCCTCCCTCCGGGATCCAGAAGGGATCTCACATTTGAGTTTTTGGTTGAAAGATGGGTGGGGTTTTTGAATATTGAATGTAAAGGCATCCATAAAGCAACAAGTGAACTCATTTCCAATCCCCAAATGGAAAGTTGTTCAAAAGCAAGTTAATCTTATAGTGTATGGGAAATAGGAAATCAGAAAATAAAAGGTAATTAATCATTTACGATGGCTAAGCTTGATTTCTTTCCCCCCCACATAAAAGTTTGGATTTTGCTTTGTTAGTTGTGATTTATCTCTCCTCTCTTTATTAATTTCCTCTATAAAACTCACCCACCATTCCATATCCTCCCACTCCAGTTCTAAACCCTTCAAGCTTGTTCCAACAATGGCTTCCTTACAATCTTCATTTCTCCTCCCTTCTTCCTCTTGTTCTTCAAGAAGAACAATTGCCCCTGCTGCCATTCACGACCCCAAGCTTCCCAATCTCCGTATCTCAGTTCCCACTCTCCCAAACACTTCCACTGCCTCCCTTAACGTCATTGAACAACTTTGTTTAAACCAACCCATTAATGCCCAATCCCCCTTCATATCACACCTCCACCACATCTTAGACGCCGTAGCAGACAGGGTAGAGATGCACAACGATCTCCACTTACAGCGAGATAACTGGAATTCCCTTCTCCTCAATTCCATCAACATGATCACTCTCACCGCCTCCGCTATGGCCGCCGCCGCACCCGCTGTTGGAGCCCTTGGAGCTCCTCTTTTGGGTTTGAAACTGTCCTCGGCTCTGCTCTTCTCTGCCGCAACAGGGATGTTGGTTGTGCTGAACAAAATCCAACCCTCACAGCTGGCTGAGGAGCAGCGAAGTGCAGCTAGATTGTTCAAGCAGCTCCAAGCCCAAATCCAGACCTTGATTACGGTTGGAGCTCCCACTCAAAGGGACGTCGATTCCGCCATGGAAAAGGTGTTGGCGCTTGATAAAGCATACCCACTTCCTTTACTTGGTGCAATGCTTGAAAAATTCCCCAAAACGCTCGAGCCGGCTTCATGGTGGCCCAATTCTTCTCATTCTTACGAATCCAAGACAGAGAACGAAAACGCCCAATTTGATGGAAACCAACGTCAAGGATCCAATGGATGGAGCGATGAACTTGAGGCGGAAATGAGAGAGATTGTTGAAGTCATAAAGACAAAAGACGCTCAAGACTACGCCAGACTTGGGAATTTAGTATTGAAGGTTCATAAGAGTTTGGCAATCTCAGGCCCTCTTCTCACCGGCATTGCGGCTTTGGGCTCTGCTTTTGTGGGTGATTGGTCACCCGGGGGGATGGTGGTGGCGGCGGCGGCCGGTTCTTTGGCGGCCGCCGTGAATGCGTTAGAGCACGGTGGGCAAATTGGGATGGTGTTTGAGATGTACAGAAGCGTGGCGGGGTTGATTTGGCTGATGGAAGAATCCGTTAGAGGGACGCTGGAGGAGACGGATTGGGAGAAGAGGGAAAACGGGGAAGTGTTTGAAAGGAAGGTGGCTTTGAAATTGGGAAGAAGCTTAGCTCAGCTCAGACAATTGGCTTCCAAATCCACCGCCGCTAGAACAGAAGGGATTTGCGTGGATGAATTCGCCAGCAAGCTCTTTTGATTTTTTTTTTTTTTTTTTAAATTTTATTATTATTATTCTACAATTTCTGATCGGTTGATTCCTTGAGATGGGAAACGTACGTTATGTTCATCCGAGCATGTAAATAATAATAATAATAATAAATATATATATTGATATTCCGAATTTAACCTTTGGATTAAAATCACACTAATTAATGAGTTTTACTTTTAAAGAGATATCTTGAATCTCTTATTTAAAATATTTCCATATATATACTTCTTTTTTTACAGATTTGAATCTTTCATTTAACATATTTCTATATATACTTTTAAATAATAATAATAATAATAATAATAATCTCTTAATCTTTACTTTTGTCTGATAAATTATTATTCTATATGACAATTTTAAAATAAAAATTATATTCGACAAAAAGTTGAAATGACAAAAAAAAAATTGAAGTGTGAAGCTATTAAATACTTTGTAAAGTTTAAAAATTTTAATCCATTTTAGCTAAATAAAACCAATATACAAAAATACATAATTATGATATATTTATTATGAATTTAATATTTAGTTAAAACTTACTTAAAATTTCCAATTATAATTAAATACTATATCTGTAGAAAAGTAGAAGCTTTTATTTGAATTTAGTGTTAAAAGAAAAAAATAACACAAAGGTAGTTCTTGTACAATGTCATGTATTATTACTTAAAAAAAAAAAAAAAAATAAGAACAACTAAATAATTCTAGGCTAGACGCCACCATCATAAAGATAAGAAATCTAACTCTAAAAAATAGGATATCCACGTAAACAACCACACTCTTGTGTTCTTCTCGTCTTCAGTGTCATTACCAACAACGACAGTAGTGAATGAGATCCAAGCGACAACAACGATAGCAGTTTCATCGACTTCCAAATTTAAAATTGATACAATTCATAAATTTATCAATAAAAATATTTTTTTTCTGCAAATCCAAATGAATAAATCAAATAGTCAAATTCATATGTTTGACTAATTGTTTTTGGTTTTCGTCTCGATTCAATATAATTACAAAAGTAAGCTTTTATCTTTATTTAAAAAAAATAATAATAAGAAGATCATACACAAAAATAAAAAAGTGGTTGGAATATTACTATATAATATGATATTGAATCAATTAATTATAATTCAACTCTCAACTTGTTAAAAAAAAAATAGTAATATAAATAAAGGATAAAAAATGGAAATAAGAAAGTTGGATGTAGAAGAAAGAGATTATTAATGTCATTTGAGTGATGTAATTGACAATGGGTAAAATATTATGGAGTGGGTCGAATTATTTGACCACAATTAAATTAGAACAACCTATAACATTTAGACAAATTAAAGTATATGTTATTTATTATTTATTTATAGTAATAATAATAATAATTAATAATATATATATATATAAAACCACGACACGATAGCTTAAAAAAACCGAAAAACCAACAATTTTATACGTCCTGAATGTTTGCATGGACCGATTAAAATAATAGACTTAATTGTCAATTCAAAGGCATACAACAAATCAACAGTCAAACTTACTGCTTGCTTGCGTATAACCTCATACGGCGTCGTTTTGCTCGGGGACCAAGTCCAACGATGACTTCTCTCTTAATTTAGTTCTCATTCTCCTTATTTTTCTACTTTTCTTTTTTCTTTTTATGTTTTTTTTAATTTTAATATATTGGCAGAAAGTACCAAACAAACAAATTAATAGATGAAGTAATGTTTATACAACCGATTTTTTTTTATAAATAAAAGTAAAAAAATTAATTATGAAAAGAAATATTAGTTTTTGTATATATTAAAAAAATATTATAAGGGGAGAATTATTAAAAAAAAAATATATATATTATCCAAGTGAATCAACACAGACTCTAAATTTGTCATATCATTAAGAATCTAAGTAGCATCTCCATTCATTAATAAAGGAAAATAAAATAAAAAAATAGAATCCATTTATACTTAAAATTTTGGAGATTATATGAATTAAAATCTAAAATATTAATTATATCCATTTAACCCCATAATTGAATCAATTTACATCATTCACTCAAATTTGGTTTTAAAATCTTTAATGCTTACTTTTTATATTTGTATAAAATTTCTAAATTTTACAATTATTAATGTAAATTAGAGAAAATATATATTATAATTTAATTAAACTACACTTATTTAGAAAGAATAATTTTATCATTTTTCTTCCTACTTTCATTGAAATTTTTAGATATAATAATTTGGAGCTAATTTTAAACGAAAGAAAGGGTAATTAGAATAATGACCTAAATTATTTTATTTATGAAAAGATTATAGTTTAAATTGATATAATTATTAGTTTGAGATTTTAAATCGATATAATTATAAGTTTGAGATTTGAATGGATGCGCATAAACCAATAATTCAATAACATAATTAATATATATATATATTCACTTAAATGGAAAAAAAAGAAAAAAGGGGCTAAACATATGTTTTGGGGGTTTGTTAAATAAATTAAAAATGACAATAGATTAAAAAGAATTATGGAAAAAAAATGATTCAATTCAAATGTCCAGCCAAAGAAGAAGAAATGAAGCGTCAAATATAGAAGGACGTAGGATGATACGGCACCGTTGTTTTGGGAGACCTAATCCAAGCGAGAAGAATGTAATATTTTTGAACAAATCGTAATTTTAAACACAAAAATGGGGGGAACGAGTCAGGAAGCACGAGTCAGCTAGGTAGCCGAGTCAATTCAGCCTGCTAGTCAAAATTTGTTGCTATCTGACCCTTCAATTCGTTTCCCCTATAAAACCCCAGCCACCGTTAGATACCCTCCCACTTCAATTCCATACAAAACCTTCTCAAACAAGCCCCCATTAGATACAAGCTCCAAACTTGTTCCAACAATGGCTTCCTTACAACCTTCTTTTCTCCTCCCTTCTTCAAGAAAAACAATTACCCAAGCTTCCATTCACGTCCCAAAGCTTCCCAGTCTCCGTGTCTCTGTTCCCAGACTCCCCAAAACCTCCACCGCCTCCCTCAAGCTCATTGAAGAGCTTTGTTTAAACCAACCCCTTAATATCGTTCCTCCTACCCAATCCCCCCTCACATCGCACCTCCACGCCATCTTGGACATCGTAGCTGACAGGGTAGAGATGCACAACAATATCTGCCAACAGCGTGACAACTGGAATTCC
This sequence comes from Cucurbita moschata, assembly GCF_002738365.1. NCBI lineage: Eukaryota > Viridiplantae > Streptophyta > Magnoliopsida > Cucurbitales > Cucurbitaceae > Cucurbita > Cucurbita moschata. The sequence continues at coordinate 2,567,660 of NW_019268531.1, forward strand.
CTTTTCCTCAATTCCATCAACATGATCACTCTCGCTGCCTCTGTTATGGCCGCCACCGCCCCCGCTGTCGGAGCCCTTGGAGCTCCTCTTTTGGCTTTGAAATTCTCCTCGGCTCTGCTCTTCTCTGCCGCAACAGGGATGTTGGTTATGGTTAACAAAATCCAACCCTCACAGCTGGCTGAGGAGCAGCGAAATGCAGCTAGATTGTTCAAGCAGCTCCAAACCCAAATCCAAACCTTGATTACGGTTGGAGCTCCCACTCAAAGGGACGTCGATTCCGCCATGGAAAAGGTGTTGGCGCTTGATAGAGCATACCCACTTCCTTTACTTGGTGTAATGCTTGAAAAATTCCCCAAAAAGCTCGAGCCGGCTTCATGGTGGCCCAATTCTTCTCATTCTGACGAATCTAAGACGGAAAACGAAAACGCCCATTTTGATGGAAACCAACGACAAGGTTCCAATGGATGGAGCGATCAACTTGAAGCCGAAATGAGAGAAGTTGTTGAAGTCATGAAGACAAAAGACGCTCGAGACTACGCTAGACTTGGGAATTTAGTATTGAAGGTTCATAAGAGTTTGGCAATCTCGGGCCCTCTTCTCACCGGCATTGCGGCTTTGGGTTCTGCTTTCGTGGGTGATTGGTCATCCGGGGGGATGGTGGTGGCGGCGGCGGCCGGTTCTTTGGCGGCCGCCATGAATGCGTTAGAACACGGTGGGCAAATTGGGATGGTGTTTGAGATGTACAGAAACTCGGCGGGGTTCTTCGGGGTAATGGAGGAATCCATTAGAGGGACGCTGGAGGAGACAAATTGGGAGAAGAGGGAAAATGGGGAAGTGTTCGAAAGGAAGGTGGCTTTGAAATTGGGAAGAAGCTTATCTCAGCTCAGACAATTGGCTGCCAAATCTGCTGCGGCTAGACAAGAAGGGATTTCCATGGATGAATTCGCTAGCAAACTGTTTTGATTTATTTATTTAATTATTATTTTGAAGTTCTGATTCGTTGATTCTTTTGGGATGAGAAACGTTCTGTTCGTCCAATCGTGTATAGTAAAAATCATTGTTGACCAATATACATACCTACAATTTTGGTTGAATATTTTTTTAGCGGTTGGTGTATTATTATTATTATTTAATTCGCTGTGTCTTTGACTTTTGATATGCCTTGTTGACATTTTCATGAATTTCAAAGAAAAAACTGTTTTTTATTTATTTTAAAAAAGGATTGAAAAGGCGGAGCCTGTTGGATGATGGATGAGTTTATAAACAAAGAATACTCTCTCCATTGGAGTGATACTTTTGGGAAGTCCAAAGCAAAACCACGAGAACTTATACTCAGGGGGGACAATATCATACAATTGTGGAGAGTCGTGTTCTCTCCATTGGGGGTGAGACTTTTGGGAGGCCCAAAGCAAACCATGAGAGCTTATACTCAGAGTGAACAATATCATACTATTGTGGAGAGTCGTGTTCGTCTAACGTCTAACCGGACCAAGTACAATAAATAAATAAAAATGAAAGGAAGAGTAAGCTTTTATAGGAGTGTTGGTGAAGCATTAGAAAATTTGGTGGGTTGGGATTCAGTTATGATTATAATAATACACAACAAGAGCAAGATTTTCTCGAATGGCCAACATTCAATCATTTAACCATTCTGCCATAAAAAGGTCAAGATTGATTTGGTAACTATACAAAAGAATAATAATAATTCGCCGGGACTCGGAGGGAATAGAGCCGAACCATAGAGAAGGGCTCTGCTCTCGGGTACGATGATATAGAAAAGTTATGAAGACAACGACAACGACAACGACGACAAGAACGTCAAATGGTACTTTGAAAAGCTACTTACAAAAATGTAAAGCCAATTCTTCGTTACTTTCTCATATCATAATTGTAGTTTGATGCAAACAAGAAAGAAGGTGTCCAAATCTTGTGATGCTCTTAGTAACCAACGACCAGCTGACCTATATACGAAAGAAGATGAGAGTGATGGTAAGAAAAGTAGAGGTTCTACAATGGGGAAGAAGAAGAAGCTGAGGCTGCAAAACCAAGGCTCCCATGTTAGTTTTGAGCAGCCCTATGCCTCTTGCTTCCTCGTCATCAGATTCTCTGTAATCCTTGTGTGCTATGATTCTTTGCAGGTTATATTGGACAATGGATTGTTGATGGTGACCATATCCAACCCCCAAGGCTATGTTAGTGGCATCAAGTATGGAAACATGGACAATCTGCTAGATGTCAAATCCAGCGAATCTAAAAGAGGGTAACTCAATTTTCAGACACTCAGGAGGATTTCGTGCAACTACTTTTGAGACTTGTTTCCTGCGTGCAGATATTGGGATATCAACTGGAGTTGGCCTGGTGGCAAGGACAGATACCAATTGTATGCTACCTTCATTAGATTGTTGTCCTCAAATCATAGGAAACTGACGACATGATCGAGATATCGTTCAACTGACGACACGATTGAGGATACTAACCTTGAATCCTTTTAAATTTGCAGGCTTAAGGGATCTGAGTTTAATGTCATCAATGCAACTGACGACACGATCGAGATATCGTTCAGGAAAGTTTTCAACCCATCAACTCGAGGCAACAAACTTCCACTTAGTGTAGACATAAGGTTGTACATTCAAATAAGATCTCTAAATTCTGCTGAATTTCTCAGGCTTCTAAGTTGTCCTCTAGGTACATAATGAGGACTGGTATGCCAGGCTTCTACTGCTATGCAATCTACGAGCACCCATCGGCATGTCGGGCTTTCGATCTTGTTCAGACAAGAATGGTGTTTAAACTACGACAAGAAAAGTAAGTAGTATTTCTGCCCCAGCCTATGCACGGCTTGTGCTGTTTGGCTCACCAATTTAGGGTCAAATTAGGTTCCACTACATGGCAATTTCAGACGAGAAGCAAAGAATAATGCCAATGCCAGAAGATTTGCATCCAGGAAGAGGTGAAGAACTAATTGTACCAGAGTCAGTTCTGCTTGTAAATCCCATTAATCCTGATCTGAAAGGAGAGGTGAGAATGTATGCCTAAATTATTTGCTTTACCTGCACTAGACAAAAGGATTGCCTTGAACATATGGACTAAATGCAGGTAGATGATAAGTACCAATACTCAGTGGATAACAAAGATGGTGGAGTTCATGGATGGATTAGTTCCAGCCCAAACAACATAGGTTTCTGGGTAGTTTTTCCAAGCCATGAGTTCCGAAATGGCGGTCCAACAAAGCAAAATCTCACAGTTCATACCGGTCCTACATGTCTTGCTGTAAGTTTTTTTCTTACCTCTGCTCCAATTCAATGGTCATAACATTTGGTGTAGAAGAAATGTTTGATCATCTGATGCAACAGATGTTTCATGGAACACATTACATTGGAGAAGATATACTTACACATATTAAGGAAGGAGAGGCATGGAGGAAGGTGTTTGGTCCTGTTCTTGTATACCTTAACTCCACCTCAGATGTATCAGAGGCTCACAATTTATGGATGGATGCAAAAGAACAGGTATTTGTTTGATATCCAACTCTCTCAACCTGTGCCTGCATTCTTCAACATGTTGCAGGGAACTGATCCACAGCCTCGTGACAGAGAGTGCTAGAGGAAACAGCATGGCCATACAATTTTGTGTCTTCATCTTTTTATTTCAAGGAAAATGAACGTGGTTCCATTTCAGGAAGACTGTTAGTCCAAGACAGGTAAAATTGGCTTCCATTTCTAAGGAATGGTGATTTTCCTTTCGGTGACTTTCTCTTTCGTTCTCTCGCCAGGTTTATTTCAAGTTCCCCCATCCCTGCGAGAGATGCACATGTTGGTTTATCTGCTGCTAGAGAAGAAGGTGGCTGGCAAATAGAGAGCAAGGTGAAAGCTATTCCTTACCTCTCCTAGGACAGGAACTTTCTTGCACTTGTTACTCTCATAAACTTTAATAACAACTTCGATTTCATAACTTCGTCTAGGAATATCAATTTTGGGTACAAACAGATTCCAATGGAGATTTCACTATCAGAAACGTTATTCCAGGAGTCTATGGACTTCACGGTTGGGTTCCTGGATTCATTGGTGATTATCTTCACCAATCACTAGTAACAGTATCTGCAGGTCCTTTTGCTGTTCTTCACTGAAGTTTATCTGTTTCCTACGTCTAATACAATTATTACGATGCTACTACTTCAACTAGTTGTGATAGTTGTTGATATTGATCAGGATCTCATACCCATCTTGGCATTCTGACCTATAGTCCCCTCAGAGATGGTCCTACTGTTTGGGAGATTGGTTTTCCTGATCGAACAGCTGGTAGCTTCTATGTTCCTGATGTGAATCCGATGTATGTCAACAAGTTATTTCTTCACAGCCCTGAAAAGTGAGTTATACTTGGTTACTTGGAAATTTGTAGGCAATATATCCTGTATCTGATTGTGTACCAAATCCAGGTTCAGGCAATATGGTTTATGGGAGGGATACAGTGATTTACATCCAATAAATGACCAAGTTTTCACTGTGGGTATCAATGATCCGAAAAAAGATTGGTTCTTTGCTCAAGTTTGCAGGTTTGTACTTGCAACCCATCATATATAATGACAAGATGAACGTTAAAATACACTTGACGGTGACTGCTGCTATTCTGTAGAAGAGGGGAAGATGGTAAGTTTGTTGCAACAACATGGAGTATTAAGTTCAACATGACATCATTAACCGAAGGAACTTACCGGCTGAGGTTGGCGATTGCATCCGCCACACGCTCGGACTTGAAGGTACAAAAAGCAAGCAGGAAAACGTTGGAGAAATGGCTTGCTCTTGGTTTCTCTCATAAACTGTTTCATTTTATGCCTGCAGATCAATGTCAACTCAATGGGGTCGGAGTCGTCACTGGTTTTCCAGCTGATGAATCTGGGAATGGATAACACAGTTTGCCGACATGGAAATCATGGACTGTATCGAAATTATAGTGTTGAGATTCCATCATCAATGCTTATTAAGGGAGATAACTCCATATTTCTGACGCAGGCAAGAGGTGGAGATGAACTCTGTGGACTTTTATACGATTATTTAAGACTGGAAGCACCTGATGATACTCCATCAAGTTGAACATCTAATTGAATGCTCTATTTTATCAGAATCGAAAGATCCTGAGCACTTGTGATTGATATTGGTTTCGGCGTGGACCAAATGATGTATTCTTAAAGGAACCCAAGTTCTTGAGAAGGGAAACTCAAAACATTCCACTTAATCAAACCTGAATTTCATAACAAACAACTTACTGTTTATGCTTAGCTGATTTGATAACAACAACAATCAATCCTACACGGATATTTACCGAGACTATAAAGATAGGACAGACCCAAACCCCAAAAATCTACATGGAATAACGGTACTCTAGATTATGCGAAAATTTTAGACTGCATCCTGTGTCAACTGTGTCATTGACTCAATCGCTGGCCTCATTTTTGTATAGGTGTATGGCCTCAACTGTGTATTGATCATCGGAAAGCATTCACAAAAGCCATAAGCGAGTCAACATCTCTCTTCTCCGAGGGGTACTTGATCGGCCGAGAGGAATGTTTAGGGAAGAAGAGTATGGTGGGGAAGCTATCTAGCTGCAATTCTCGCTGTGCAAACTCTTTCGCCGTATCGGCTCTAAACTTCCCAACCTTCACTCCTGTCCCCGCTAGCTTATCAGCTAATTCAACATAGGAGCCTTCCATTGCCTGCTCAATTTGAATAGATGGAAATTGTAAACAATCTCATAATAAAGATGGGTAATATCATCGTGAAATGACGAGGAAAAGAAGAGATTATATTAAAAACATGGCATCTTACCTGACAGAAGCGGCACCAAGGTGCGTACAGAACAACAATCCATGGTTCCTTTTTACCCTCCAATCTTGCCAAATTCTCTATTCCATCCCTTGTCAAGCTCACCAAATTCTGAGACTCAAAAATATCCACATCTGTAGAGTCTCCCTTTACATTGCCATTTAGCTCGGCTGCATCTTCCTGCTTAAGGTTTCCTTTGTGAAGACCACATTCCTTAGCCTTCGCATCCTCCCACCACCATCTTCCTTCCCTCTCATGTTGCCATGGCAAGACAGGTCTCGTGCATGGTTCACACCCAATTGAGACGTATCCTTGTGCGTGCAATGAATTAACCGGCACATTCATGGATCGTAAGAAGTCCCATATGTCTTTACTGCCAACGTTAGCAACCGGATTCCATTTGACCAAGCTACCAATACCACCATCCAGCCCTTCAAAAACAGGGTCCACCTGCACAACAGGAACTTCAGACCTGGTTCCAGGGGATTGGTCTTTCCTCTGACCAGTGATCCATGCTCGCAGTCCCTTCAAGGCCCTTCTCAGAGGCCTCACCTTGCGCACACGGCAGCATTCCTGGTGCCCATCCTCGTAAAAGGAAAACAGCCCTTTGCTTCGGACTAATGCTTGAACTTCAACAGCATCAGGGAACATGTACTCAATATGGATGCCGTAATGTTTTTCCACTTCATCAAAGCATTTATATGTTTCTGGATTCAATCTTCCAGTGTCCAAGCTGAAAACTCTAAATGGCCGACCAGTTAAATGGGCATACTCGATCAAAGCAACGTCTTCAGCACCACTGCAGGAAAGAACATTAAAAACTTAATTTCTTGTACAATAAAAATAAAGAAAAACGTGAGAATGATTGAAGTGCCATTAGCGCCGCTGACCAACAAAATTTTGAAAGTCTTTTAATTCTTAATCCATTTTTCTTCTGAAAAGTTATGATTACGACAATATCCGCATACAATGTAAAATTTTATATGTATTTCTCCTAATAGGGCCGCACTGGATTCCAACAAATTTTTAATTGAAGTGTTTAAAATATTAAGAATAATTAATACACATCTAGACATTAACTTTGCCATATTGATCGGTTCAGACGTGTTACCTGAAAGCAATAGCAATATCATTGCCAAATTTCTCTAGGGCTTTGTCCATAATTTCAAGGGGTGAAGCATTTTCAAGGTCTTTAGCTAAACCCTCGTAGTCCTCAACCTGCACTTCCTCAACCACCCCTGCAATGAATGTATAAACACATCAATTTCACTGCCAACACCAAATTCCTACTCAGAAGCCCTCGTAAAGCCATCAAGAATTCCTGCTAGGAAAATTAACGAAAATTAACAAAGAGAAAGAAGACCCACCAGGGGCAACGGAGGAAGCTGCCAGAGGAGCAACGGAGTCGTTCCGTTTTGGTTCGGCATGTAGAGGCTCTACAGAGCATCGTCTCTGCGAATAGTTCACAGACGAGGCTGGCAAATTAGGCCTACTGAACAACCTAACCAAACCAATTTGCGGGGCTGCAAAGGTCCAACAAACACATCAGACTTGAGTATAGAAAAGAACAATTGAAAAACGATTCTGTTAAAGAGGAGTACAGAAATTCAGAGCAAAACACTATAACACGGCGACGTAAATCTAGCCATTCATAACAAAAAGGGCAACAAATTAAAACGGTCAAACAAAGAATCGCTTGTCTCCAATGAAGAATAGTGGATTCATTGCCCATTTTGATGTCAATTTCAATATTAAAAAAAAAAAAAAGGCAAATCTAGAATTGAACAAGCAGCCATTGCTTGACAAGATGACTTCCATAAGAGGAATTGGCGAATCTAATTAAACATAAAGAAGAATTTGTTTTCCATCCACCAACACGCTTCTCCGCAAGCAATCATAATTAAACCATAAAAGCACAAACATTGAGTGACAAAAAAAAAAGAAAGAAATTAAAAGTACCTTTAGGCTCAGAGGCGGAAATGGAACGAGAGAAACTGGAACCAGTAATCGCAGAAGCTGAAGAAGAAGAAGCAAGCGCCATTGTAGAATCGAACTCGCTCTAAAAGCTTCTTCTTCGAACGCTCTTTCTAAGAAATTTGTGTTTCTCTGAGCTTTCCAACACCGTATTGATAATTTGATACTGAAAGCAAAATGGAACGATAAATATCGATGGTCCAGAGAGGAAGACGTTTGTGGTTCATTGAACCTGGACGATATTACGGATTAGAGCCGCCTCGTCTTTTTGCTTACGTGGCTGATTATTACTGGTTCAGAATTCAAGTCCCCTAGACGCGCGGCGCTCACTGCTTTCGTCACGTACTTCAACCGGGATCCCCATGGTCAAGCCTCCCATTAAAAAAAAATGTTTTTTTAGTGCTTTGCTTTTGGAAAAGAAAGTAGTTTTAATTTGTGTTGTACAAATATAATTTTATTTTAATCTTATTTTAAAAAAAATTTATTATTTTTTCCATTTTTATTTGTTTAAATTAAAAAAAAATGTAGCATTGGATCAAAAAATTTATTGGGAATGAGAAATATAAATAGAATTGGGATCTATGATCTTCATTTATGTTTACAACGATTTATATAGGATACAAACTATCAACTAATATCAGGAAAAATATATAACTAATCAAATATTGTAAATAAGATAAATTATACTGCTAATCCAATCATAAGATAAAATAGGCTACTAACTACTCCATAACTAATTATTAAAATATATTCTCCAAATATCATATCTTAATACATTCTAATATATTTTATTTTGATATTTATAATTTAAAATGGTAATTTAAAAATTAGTATAAAAGGTGCCATCTTTTTCTCTTATCAAAAACCCACCAAAAAAAATTTAGGCATAGAACCTGAGAGATTCTTAGATTAAAAATAAATAAAAATATATATAAATAAAGATTCTATGGCTATCAAATTCCTCGTATTTATTTTTCTTTTAATTTTTAAATAAACTTTTCTGGTGGATTACGAATTTTTTATTATTATAATTAGTATTACGTAGAAAATACGAAGACCCCTCCAATTTAAAATGTGAATTTAATATTTGGACTTAAATTTATAATGTTTGTAGGCGGCTCACGTTGGATCCTCATTTGAATTCTCTCTTATTATATTTTATTGAATTAATTATTTTAGTTAAATTTTAGCGTTCAGAATAATAATAAAATTTAAAATATTGGGTCGTTTTCCAATTTCCATCACTAAATGCGACCACAAATTCCATTTTTCTCCACCAATAGAATTAATTTTTATTTTTAGAATACAAATATAGTGTGGCTTAGCGTCTTTATGCCATTGTAAGGCCATCATTTTTTTAATTAAATATTTGTGGTTCTTATTATTCTATAAACCCTTTTATCACATTCACTTGGCATCACTATCACTTTGTCTATTTATTTTGTTTATTTCAATATATATAGAATATAATAAATATTAGATACGCATGTAAAAAAACAAGAATTTTATCGAATAGATATGAGTGTAAATTTAAAACTAAGACGAAGAAGATTATCGAATGTATTTCAAATAAAATTAATTAGAGTTAAAATTATGACTTATTATTACTATTATTATATTCCAAGAAAATAGATATATCATAATTGTATATGCTATAAACAAGTTGCATTAATACAATAAAATAAAATAAAAAGAATTAAAATGTGTAAAGGTGGTAGTGGGAATTTGGAATCTCGCTTTTGAGGAGCCTATGGAGAAGCATGTCCTTTGCAGACGTAAAGAGGCAAAGCCATATTTTCTTCTTCTTCTTTTATTTATTATTTATTATTATTATTATTAATTTGTCTGTTTGTGTGCTATTTTTTTGTTTAATTGTTTCTTTTATATTTTTATAATCCACATCGGATAATTGGTTGGAAGAGGGGAAAATGGGTTTATTATTCGTAAAAAAGAATTGAAAAAGAAAAAAACAAAACAAAAGTGGTAGCTTTTCTGGCGTGAGCAAACCAACTCATCAATTTTATTAAATGTTAAGGTATAGAATCAAGTCTAGATTGGTCGCATGAATGACATTATTAAATTATGGGACGAAATAATTACAAAAATATTGAAATTAAACATTTTGTGTATGAAATCTAGTTAAGGAAATGAATTATTTTTAATAATTACAAAAATAAAGTTTGTTTTTTTTTTTTTTTTTTGTGGATATTGGTGCTGAAAACCAATCTACCAATCTAAAATGCCTATGCATGTATGAGTCTATGCATCCGAGTGTGAATGGGCCAAACTATGCCAAAGCCGGCCCATTCAAATGGGCCTTGTGGACTCTAAAAGTTTAACAGCCCATACACTTGTTGGGCTTCACTCTTTACTCCATTTTTTGGACTTGAAAGAATATAGGATTGAAAAGAAAAATACGAAGCTGAATGAACAGATCCAAATGGGTTGATGGAAAATTACATAAAAGTCCTTGACTCAAAGCCTCAACCTCCAGGGCAATTCTGTATAATGACACGAATCCAAGAGCACACCATGACAGCGTCGGTTAAGCGTGTGGCGATCTGAATGTGGTCCCATCTATAAATCTAACGGCTGTAAGGACACGAAATATATTAGCATCGTATGGAAATAATATTTCTTTTTCATAAAGTCGAATTTTTATTTTTCTTTTTACTTTTCTATTTTACATAAATTAAAGGAAGATGTTGGAAAAGATATTGTCACATTTTTATAATGTACATCTTTGTCAACTATTTTATATATCAATAAAAATTAATGTACAATATATCCGGACTAGCATTATGGCATCAAAGGCCCATTTTCTTATCAAGGATTATGATATTTATAAAAAAAGAAAAAAAGTGTGTAATATATGTTTAAATTTGGTTTATAAATTTATAACAAAATTAAAGATTTTAAAAATTAATTGATATATTATTATAAATTTAAATGTTAAATTTGTGTTGAATAGATTTGAGGATAATTTTTTTTTATATAAATTTGGAGATTAAATTTAAGTTAAAAAATTAAAAAATAAAATTGTAATTTAACCACTATCTCGAGGGTATATATAGAACGATGCCGCTGTACCGGATTGCGGTGTTTACCGTTTCCCCGTACACGAGAGTCTTGAGGCATCAAGAGTAGGGCACTTGTTCTCTTCCTCTGCAACCCTTGACAGGCGCGCGACACTGAGGTATGATCTCTCTCACCGATGTCTGGAATTCCTTCATCTCCACCACTCTCCTTTTCTTCGACCACACGGTATTCACCTCCGATCAATCGCACTCCTGCTGCTGTGGAGCAGCCCTTTTCTTTTGTCCATCCTTTCCTCTACAACTGCTACTGCTGTGGACCAATATCACCTTTCCTTCTCTTCTCTTCTGCTACTGCCACTGTCTTGGAGCCGAACATTTTCTTTTCTCCCTTTTGGAGGCAAGAATTCTTTACACTGTTAGGTCTGTTTTCTGGGGTGCACACCAACTGTTTGCACAAAGTTCTCTAAGATGGTTGATATAGAAATCAAATATGAGATAGAAATGTTATTAATTTATAAAAGTTTCCATTGTTCAAGTGAGCAGTGTTCAAAGCTACCAGCACTATGATCGGTTTATGGTCAAGTCCACCCATATTTTTGTTATGCAATATTATAATAGACATCATGTATGCTTGTACGGGAGAGATAATTTCTAGTATAATTTGATAGAAAGACAGATGGGAAATGAGTGGAAATGGAGGTTAAATCCCACCCCACTTCTTTTGCACTAAAAAAGAAAGTTGAAAAAGAAGTCGGAAATGGAGTTTCATTGGTCCACGTATGTCTAATTTGTTTATGAAGATAAGTCCCATATGTTGATATCAATGAATTTCCTCAATTCTGCCAAGATCGTTCTAGTACTCTCGAGCTACTTCATTACACTGTTTTCCCCTGTTCAACTGGCGAGTGGTGAGTTTCTCTCAAGCGGCTCAGTCCATGTTGTGCTATTAAATTTCACATATCTCTGTCGCTTCTCTGTTGTTCCTGAGTATCTATCGTGTTTGTCATCTAGACGTGATTGCTAGGATCCACATGGTCAGCTAATGTTGCTTGATTGTGCTCAAGATGTAAAGTTTTACTAGGGTGTGTGGAGTTGAAGTTATGAAGTTTCAATAAATTTTGGTTTTGTAATCATCTTCTTGTCAATTTTTACAGACTAGTCGAGTTCAGTTGCTATGGCCGAGGCTGCATCTCTTGCTCCGAATGCCGACTTGTTGGAATGGCCCAAGAAGGACAGGCGTCGGTTTCTTCATGTTGTTTACCGTGTCGGTGACCTTGACCGCACTATCAAGTACGATTCTATTATTTGGCACAACAAAATTTTCATTTTGCATTTGATTGTTCTGATTCTTTGTTTACTTTTCAGGTTTTATACTGAATGTTTTGGGATGAAGTTATTGAGGAAGAGGGATGTACCAGAAGAGAAATACTCTAATGCCTTCCTTGGATTTGGTCCAGAGGATTCCAATTTTGTGGTGGAATTGACATATAGTATGAACCCTTCATTTATCCGTTTCATCATGCTCACGCATATCTCTGATTATGTTCTCAGATTAGCGTGAAGTACTCTTGATTCGTAATGTTGATAAAATCTGACAAGTGGGATGGAAAACCTAAAATTGTGGCTTTAGCTTATTTTTCTCGAGCAAAATATCTTTTACTTGGCAAACACTGTTGGTTATAATTTCTTCGTCTGTCTTCAACCATATTTTGCCTGCCGGTGGTTCCTATCCATCAAATTTATATGGACGGGAGAAATGAATATGTTTCTTCCCCAGCCTGGTCGCTTAAGTTTGAGCATGAATGGGTCGATCTAAATTCTGAAACTTATCTTTTCTGGAGTTCATTACAACTTGTCTATTTTGGTTCGGTGATAAACTTTGATATTGATGGTAGTTCATATTGTTGGTGTTTTGCAGATTATGGAATTAGTTCTTATGATATTGGGACAGGCTTTGGCCATTTTGCTATTGCATCTCAAGATGTAAGAGTGTCCCATTTTAGTAAGTTTAATTGTTTGTGTTAAACTGAAAATAAACTCTCGTGGACTTCTAGGTATATAAACTTGTAGAAGATATAAGAGCAAAGGGAGGGAGCATTACCAGGGAGCCTGGTCCAGTCAAAGGAGGATCCTCCGTTATTGCCTTTGCAAAAGATCCTGATGGTTATATCTTTGAACTCATCCAAAGAGGTCCCACTCCCGAGCCACTCTGCCAAGTAATGCTTCGTGTTGGTGACCTGGAACGCTCTATCAAATTTTATGAGAAGGTATTTATTCAAACGAATTTGTTTCTATCTGTTTAATATCCTACCGTCTTATTGGAGAAATTGTTTTACAGAGGAATTCTTGAACGATGACATGGTAGTATTAAAAGATGCTCGTTATAATTATTGTGGCTTCTTTGTTTTAACCTTCGAGCAACATGATTCTGGAAAATGAACGATTGTACCAAAACTTGCTCAAGTGTGCAAATCGCAAAATAAATTGTTATAGAAATTGCCTTTTTTTGTTAAACATAAGTTGTTTGAGATATATATTCATATGTCTATTCTATCGGATTTTTATTAATGTTCTCGTATTTTATGGTTTCTCTTTGCGTAGGCCTTAGGAATGAGGTTATTGAAGAAGGTTGATAGGCCAGAATACAAGGTTGGCAAGTTTTCTTTTTACAGTTACCACCAATTCTTTCGCTATGGATTGATCTTTCTGTCTTTCTGATACTGGAAATGCTTTCGTTCTTTTTATCTCGCTATATGCATCCTACAGTACACCCTCGCCATGATGGGATATGCAGACGAATTAGAGACGACAGTGCTAGAGTTAACTTATAATTATGGTGTGACTGAGTATACCAAGGGAAATGCATATGCTCAGGTGAGTTTATCACACCTTTCTCCATCTATTATTTATTTAATTAATTTTAAACGGAAACTCTTTCTTTCTATTGTGTACCTGTTAAACGATTATTTTGGTTTGTTTCAGGTTGCCATTGGTACTGATGATGTGTATAAGAGTGCTGAGGTTATCAAACTGGTTAACCAGGAACTTGGAGGAAAGATAACTCGACAAGCAGGACCACTTCCTGGAATCGGCACAAAAATTGTTTCCTTTCTGGATCCTGATGGTTGGAAGACTGTAAGTATCTTATTGTAATTTTCTATATTCAATTTGGTCCAACATTATTTCTAATTGTCAAAATTCAAGTGCCAATACTTTTTCTTTTGCACTTAAAACACTAGTAAATAGAAAGCCATTCCAAACGGGCTATAAATGGCTCTAAGTGTCTCGATCAACTCACTCTTATGGTAAAAATGACTTATTATTATGATTTACTTTCGAGGGGTAAGATCAGTGCACTTGCCTTTTTAATAAGAAAACGTGGAACTGCAATCGTGTCTTTATTTTTGGAGGATTCTTCGTATCATAAAGGAATACAAGTTGGAATACCTCTAATGGCTGTTTTCAATGCTACTCATGTATGGTGTTTTTAGATTTACTTCATGAATGTTCTGAAAAAAAAAAAAAGGATCATTTGAGATAATTGAAAGGGAAACATTATTTAGTTTAAAAAATCTTTGAATGGTGATGCCAAACATATGATAACGCATGCCATGCACTCGAGCTTAAAATTTGAGATACATGTGATCTTAAGCCTAGTAGTTGATTAGCTTTGAAATGTGGGCTAAGCTTTTCATTACTCTTTGTAGGTCCTTGTTGATAATGCAGACTTCCAAAAGGAATTGGAACATCAATGAGCTGTGTCCTGTTAAATAAACAAGCGATGGGGTAAAACCGTCCTGCTTATGTGGTATCTACCTATCTATGTTGGAATAATGTAGAGTCTGACAATGGCTCCAAATCTTTCACATTTTCAAGTGGTTGCACCTGTGGTATAGCAGTTGCTATGGCCTGTACGACGTTTCAAAAGCAAAAAAGCAATCTACAAACTCTACTTCTAAGTAGTTCCATGTTATTAATGTAGCCTTCCTTCCTACATGCTAATATATCTTTGTCCCATCGCTCCCATAAGATTTTTCTCACCTAGTTGATTCTTCTTTGTCCCTCCACCAAACTTCGTGAACTGGATAACATCCTGCGAAATCAGATGAGCTACGTATATTGTAGCTGAATAAGCCAACCTGTACACAGGAAGAGATCATTTGAGCTTGGTCCATTAGACATGGGTCGATTGGGCTGAAGAATTTGGTGTTGGTGGTGGTGGTGGGACAAGCATCTGTAGAGGGTTGCATGCAGACAGCTACGAGAGTCAGAAGAGGGTGACCACTGGGTGCTGTGGCCGTGCCTGTGGTGACGCATCCATTGCCATTCCTCTCTCTGCCACTCTCTGACCAAAATCCCCAATTATTAGTATTACCCACATACAGACCCTCTCCTTTCTTTCTTTTTCTTTTAACACAGTTTTGCATATATATTTTTCTCTTGTGTTAAAGAAAAAGAAAAAGAGAAAAAAGAGAGAGCCCATATGAATTTGGAAACGAAACAAAACGAGTGAGCGGTTGAGGCAAAGGAAGGTAAAGTACAGACATTAGAAAGAAATATCCACAACGTCTGCTCCCGACCCATTACCAAAAGACGCGCCCATTTCCTCTCTCTCCCCGTGCTTCCCAATAAAGCCACACACGCATTTTTACCATTTTGCCCTTCCTCTCCCTCTAACATTCTCTTCTTCTTCTTCTTCTTCTTCTTCTTTTCTTCCTGCGAGTCTGTGACCGATTATACAATAAAAAATTAATATATATATATTAAAAAAAAAAAAAGACCAAACCCCACAACGTTTGTCGCTCTCTTCCCGTTTCCTTTCTTCTTCTTTCTTCATTCCTTCCTTCCATTTTCACGGCTGTAATGGCGAAGTCGTCGACCCCCACGACGACGTCGCTTTCGACCGTTAAACCCAAGGATTATGCTCATAGTCCTGTCCATTACGCCGTCGCTCTTGCGGATCATTCTGCTCTTTCTCGTATCGTTTCCACTCTTCCTCGTCTTTCCGATCCTGCTCTTATTCATACCGAGGCTGATTCTCTTGCTCAGGAGCGCATCGCTGACAAGATCTCTGCCGTCCTCGACCGCCGTGATGTGCCCTACCGTGAAACTCCTCTCCATCTCGCTGTTAGGCTTAAGGATGCTTTTGCGGCGCGCACTCTTTCCTCTGCTGGTGCTGATATTTCCCTCCAGAATTCTGCTGGATGGAACCCTCTGCAGGAGGCTATGTGTCGCCGGAGTTCCGATATTGCGCTCATTCTCCTCCAGGTTCACCACCGTGCTGCTTGGTCCAAGTGGCGCCGACGATTGCCGCGCGTCATTGCTGTTCTTCGTCGAATGCGAGATTTCTATATGGAAATTTCGTTTCACTTTGAGAGCTCTGTAATTCCGTTTGTTGGGAAAATTGCACCGTCGGATACGTACAGAATCTGGAAGCGCGATGGTAATCTCCGAGCCGATACGTCTTTGGCTGGATTTGATGGCTTGAAGATCCAGCGCGCGGATCAGAGTTTTCTCTTTCTCGGCGACGGCGATCACAGCCACGACATTTCCTCCGGTTCACTGCTTGTGATCAACCGCGACGATCGTAAAATCTTCGACGCCTTCGAGAACGCGGGAGCTCCGATGAGTGAGTCCGACATTGCTGGATTCTGCTCTCAGACGAGTGTGTACCGGCCTGGAATGGACGTCACGAAAGCAGAACTCATTGGAAGAACCAACTGGAGAAGACAAGAGAAAACCGAAAGCGTCGGAGAATGGAAAGCGAAAGTTTACGAAGTACATAACGTCCTGTTCAGCTTCCGATCGCGAAAGGTAGCTGGCAGCGAAGGTGACGTAGCGGGTAGTGAGCAGGTCCTCCCGCTGGAACTCGACGAAGACGACGATGGGTTCTTAGTAGCCGAAAACCCCAGTTTCGGGCTGCCGGACAGGAATAGCACCGACCGGCGAAGACACAGTAGCTTTGTTCGGGAAGAGAGGGAATGGGTAATGATGCCGAGAAAAAGCGTGGACATACCATCCGCGACAGCGCCACCGCCGAGGAAGGCCGTGAGGCCAAATTTTACGGCGGTTCCAGTTGAGCCGCCGCAGACGAAGGAAAAGGAGTACGTGAGGAGCTTACGTCCATCGGTGTGGTTAACGGAGCAGTTCCCGTTAAAGACGGAGGAGCTTCTTCCTTTACTCGACATTTTGGCGAACAAAGTGAAGGCAGTGAGAAGAATGAGGGAGCTACTCACCACCAAGTTCCCGCCGGGAACTTTCCCGGTCAAGGTAGGAATTGAAAAACGTTTTTCTGGGGTCAATTATAGTGGGCCCTATCTCGGGCTTTAGAATTTCGCTTTCTTGTGGCCTCCTTGATTTGATTTGCTTTGATCTTTTTTAATTGGGTGTTCTTTTGATGCCCAAGCAACGGTCTCTCGGAAGTCTACCGAGGAAGAGTGAGGCTTAGACGCCCTCTGATTGGTTGACATCCATGGTCGGTGATTGAACGGCGATGGTATCGACTGAGTTGTTTCGATCCTACGGTGATGGACCGCTGGGGTCCATCTCAGTCGAGGATTTACCCTAGACAAAGAAACCTCCGGGGCCCCACTTTTGAGTTTTCTCTGAATCCTGGTTTCCCTACAGAGGGCCCCACCCTTACTACGCTTTTCTTTTTTCTTCTCACAAAACTACAAAAAACAATAAAGACCCAAATAGAATTTGACTCAAACATTATAACGTGGCAGCGTTAGAGACAACGCGGACTTGGGCCCTTTGAACCTTTTTTTTTTTTTTTTTTTTTTAATAATAATTATTAATTATTATTTGTGGGGAAAAGAAAAGTTTCAAACTTATTCAAAATGGGGGCCGCATAAGAAAATTAAGGGTTAATAATCTTTTGTTCTGGGTGTGTGTAGGTGGCTATTCCAGTGGTGCCGACTGTGAGAGTGGTGATTACCTTCACCAAATTTGTAGAACTTCCACCGGTGGAACAATTCTACACGCCGTTTTCAAGTCCAAGGCAATTAGCCAACAGTGGAGGAGAAGACCCATCTGAATCCTCCTCCCACTGTTCGTCTTTGCCGTCTTGTTCTTCTTCCTCTTCCTCTTCATCGTCATCTACGTGGCTGAGGCGAAGCAGCAGCCACTCAGTTGCTGGATCGACGGCAAAGCGAAACCAACGGTGCTCGTGGTCGGCGGGTCAAGATGAAGTAGACCCATTTGCGATTCCGAGTGGTTATACATGGGCAAGGTCGGATGACAAATCAAGCAAACTGAAAAGGTCAAAATCCACCAGGAAATCGAAATGATTGTACTGCTGGAGGCGATGATGATGATGATGAATGATGAATGATGAGAAATGAAATGGGAATTAATTTAAATTAGTTGTATGAATTTGGTTGTGGTTTTCATTTTACAGATACGATGTAGATAACCGTCTGATTATAACTCATCCTTTCAGAATGTTGGTGGTCTAGACATAATTTTTTTTTTATTCTGGTCAACAATCCTAGTCAACTTCAAAGAAATAGTTGCTGACAGTTTTGTTTTTCCTTGTCGGAATTTTGATCTTTGCCCACTGAGTTCAATATTCTTCCCCCCGATTCTTATAATTTGAATCTTTTATTTCTTTTCCTTTTTGGACCATCTCTTATTCCGATGCCCCACGGCCGGCCCCTCTAATCTTGATGAACTTGTGAATGAACAGTTAAAAGTCTAATCATGTACTGTGTGATCTAAGTTAATGGGGGGAAAATACATGTGATTCTTGAATAATTGATGGATTTGATTAGAAGTTTGAATTTGAACCCAGGTGGTTATATCAGTAGACATCTGGTCCAGGTTTACGGGCCTTGTGAGAATAAGATGCCTTGTGATTACGAGGAGGATTAAAGATGTGTGTATATATATATATATATATATTATTAGAAAGAAAAAGATGCCCAAAAGACATAGTTTGCTTCGTTAGATGGAAACCAGGAGGAGTTGGCAAGCTCTTTAAAAAGGTAATATTGCAGTGGGAGTAAAAGACAGCCCATCCACCTATGGCCCTGCGTTCTGCTGCTGCTGCTTCCTAAAGGCGTTTCTGCCAATTATTTTCTAATCTTCCTCGAATTCCTTCACTAAGTTTCTGTAGTTCTTCATCGGTTTGGATCCCCAGGTATGACTCTTTAACTGTATCTCGTTGCTTCCTACACCTCGAATTCCTCACTTTGTTTGTGCTTCGTGAAGTTCATGATACGCTCTTTCTTATGAATAAAATCTTTAGATCAGATCTCTGAGATTTCGTTTATGTCGTTTTAGAAATGGTTTAGACAATATGACAGCGAGAAAGTTGTAACTTTCTGTTTGCTTTACTAATCTGGGTAAATTCAATGGTTATACGAACATGAATAAGTTTTTTTAGGCATAAATTTGGTTGCTGTTACTTTCAACACCAATAATGGATAGACAGTGAATTTGATGTTGTATTGGTTGGAATTAGAAACCATGGCTGCAGAAGCACCAAGCTGGGCAGACCAATGGGGAGCTGGAGGCATAGGCGCCATGGAAGAAGACGACGGCAGTAAAGCCAAAGGGGGCCAGGGCTCGGACAAGAAGACTGGTTCTAAGTCTGGAATAGCAAAAGCCATGGCGGCGACCGTGGCTGGTGCCAAAAAGATAGGAAGTGGAATATCTAACGGCATCAAGTGGATCATGAACCCTCGCAAGAAAAGCTCCAAGTAAATTAGGTAGATTTGTCACAACATCCCTGGCACCAAAATAACAGAGAGGGAGAGAGAAATCTACTCTCGTTAGCAAAAGATTGAAACTTTTCATGATTCTGGTATTTGTGTTTGAATATTGGCAAACATGGTGGTATGTTAAAGAGTTCTAAGACTTGTTTCGGCTGAGATATTCAGTATTCTATAGATATCAGATCAAGTAGTAGTAGTAGTTTCAGGCTTGTGTCTATAGTGATATAGTTTCATCATGTCATATTAGACTCATTTCACTGCTCGATATGCAACTAAAAAGACACCAATAGCTATATTTCATTGGTTCACGAAAGAAGGAAAAAAGGCTAAAGAAAGCTGATGCATTGATTGATCGGAAGGGACATAGCTGGAACTTACATGTAAATGTATCATTGTCCTCCAAGGAACCCACCAAAAGTGTTTTCTCCACTGTATGACATGTAAAGAAACCCATCTTCATCCTTATTATGCTCATAAATTACAGACATCAAAGCACCTGTTGTACAGAAGAACTTATTACAATGCCCACATTCGATATGAGATCAGATACTGAGAGAAAAAAGGATCATCACTCACCAGTTGAAGGTAGAGTGTCCTTGACAAATACAAATATAGCTCTCTCAGCACTAAGCTTAATCCGTTTCCGAACAACGTAAACAAACTGTCCAACAGTTAAATCAGCAGGGACGAGGTATCTGCAATGGGTAAGATAAAAATTCTACGGTGAACGAATAGAACTGTTCGATTATACAAGATTGGCCCTTTCCAAAACGGATCGTCCAAGTGCTTATAATGAAACAATACTTCATGTTCGAGATTAATCCAGAATTATAAAGTACTAATCAGGGGACTGGCTTTATTGGGACTAACTGTATTGCATCTTTTCCATGTATCACACAATTGCCAATGCAACGAAGTTATCAACTGAAAGCCATTATGATCTTTCAAGTAAACCATAATTCTTATGATCGACTTAGATACTTCTGTTTCTCATGAGCTCCACTTTTAAACTACATTCTAGCTACTCCATTATTTTCATTCAACATATTACTGCAGCTGCTACTAACATATGTGCTAGTATCTACTTTAAGAATGTTGTAACATCTTATCATCTATTCATGCTAGTTCACCGATTCATAAAGAGAAGAGAGAGAGAGAGAATACTTGTTCCTATCAATGTCAACAATGTTACTCCTCCCAGCTTTCTCGACAATCACCTGTTTAAGTTATTTGAATCAGTACCAAAGACAAAGTAAATTTAAGAAACCATACGAAGCAAAGAACATAACAAGTAACATTATTCTTACAGGTATTCTATCCGGGTACTTTTCTCTTACGCGAGCAGCTTCAGCCCGTCTCCTTTCTGAGACGTGAAGACCCCAACAGGGTAAGCAATAATAGTTGAAACATGAAAGTACCCCATAATTCTGACTATATTACCCAAAAGGGTTGAAAATAGTGGAAACAACCATGAAACCAAACAGATATTCGCCTATTCGGTGCCCACAAACACAACACGAAGATACATCTTCGACTACCAAATAGCACTTGAATTTGAATAAGGTGGCCGACGAAGTCACAAAATCAATCAACCTCTAATCAATTCAACTGATCTAATTCCAATAGCAATACGCGTATTATGCCCAAATACATGCGGATATGAATATGAAGCTTTCGAGAGAGTAAAATTAAATGATTACCCAAAGGAATTCCAAGTTTGAACGAGCTTCTGGCCATGGAAGAAATTAAGATCTGACGCTAAGATTGATCGCTGAAAATCAAAGAAAGCGAAACGTTACAACCCACAAAGAATTCGGTATGAAGAAAAGCATAATCAAAAGTGAAAAAAGGGCGAAGAAAGGCAAAGGTTGTTAGCAACGACATACCCAGTAGAACAGAAGATCAAAAACAGGCTTTTGGAACGTCAGTATTCGAGTGATGAATCGGCAGATGAATTGGATAATATGAAAGCAGAATTTACAGAGACTCCATGATCATCACTCGTCAGTTTCGTAGACGGAGGAACCTCCTTCCCGTTCAAACACGTAGAAGCCTGCCATTCTTTCTCAAGTCATCACTCTTCCTGGACCGTCCATTTAAAACAGGCCCAAATTCGTGGCCCAAACCAAACATTCTTCCTGGACCGTCCATTTAAAACAGGCCCAAATGTGTGGCCCAAACCGAACATGAGAAATTTAATTGATATGCTAAAATCGTAAAATAATTTCCAATTCGAATATATTTCCATTTAATGTATTTCCAAAAAATGAGAATTAAATTTTAAAATCAATTTAAAGTCAACATATAATTAATGAAATCAATTTACCTTCAATGTGGAGAGATACACAATAGATTCTAAATTAATGATGAAATCTTATTATGTAAATAATAAAAATATTTTAGACATTTTTTAAACTAGCATTGCAAAATGGTCTTATCCAATCCGACGTCGTTTCGTCACTAAAAATTCGAAAAATATAAGGCTCTATCGTTTTGTGTTTATTACAAAACTGGAATTCAATTACCAAAAACTCAAATGAAACAACCAAAATGTGAGATCAAAACTGACCCAAAAAAAAGAAAAAGAAGACGCGAACAGTTGTTCTGAAATCTGGAAGAAGATGATGATGGTTTTTTGTTGCATTACTCCAAAAAGCCAGTTTTGGTCAATATGGCATTCCTCACTTTACTTAGATCTCTTCCCTTCAATGTTCTTCCAATGCCTTCACAAACTGAGAAGGATGAAATTTGGGTCCTTGCAAGCTTCCTAGCAATCCATTCATGTGGAGGAACCATAACATCCTCCTCCTCCTCTTCCTCCTCATCATCGTTAATAAAGCCGTATCCCTCGTCCATCCATGGACTACCCATGTTGCCATTCCTTCCATATATCTTGGACCAGTCTGGTATCTCCAGAGGAGCTGAGGATCTCTTCACAGTTTTGGGTTCTTGATTGGGTGTGGTTTTGGCTTTTGGGATCATTTTTGGAGCAGAGCTGATCTGCATGCACCAAGCAGAGGAGTTAGAAGAAGAAGAGGGTGATGAATTGAAGTGCTTGAATTTTGTTGCCACAGGGGTAGAAGCTTCTTCTGTTTTGGTTTCGCTGGGAAAGCCCCACGCTTGTTCTTCATCAAAGTCTTCGTCTTTGATTGATTTTCCATGAAACCCATGGCTCCATCTGGTGTTGGAACCTGCCATACTGGTTGATCTAAAACACAAAAACAAGTTTAGTCCATGAGCCAATAAGAGAAAGATGAGTACAACAAAAATGGAAAAAGAAATCAGTTGTTAACAATGAGTAAAACAGAGTCGCTAGTTCCAATATAAATATATGGGGGAAATAACATATTTCATCATTTTTGGTGCTGAAGAAAGTGAGAATGCGATGGAACTGAACTGGGTAATCTCCTCGGGAACAAAAAGGAACAGAGAGTGTGAGAGAGAGAAGCAATATGAAATGAACTTACTTGATCACTCTTCAAAAGAAACTGGGCTTTCACACGGATATTTATCAGATTTTTATTTCTTTCTGAAAATGAGTAAGATGCAGGGTGAGGTGCAGAGCCCCAAAAGTAACCGTGACAAACCCAGAGAAGAAATGTAAAGAAAAATAAAAAGAAATCACCCTTGGCCTGACCTGAATACTACCAGAGAAAATCACAGATTTCAAGGGCCTCGGTTCAGACTCAGAAATGACACCCAGCAAGAACAGGGAAACCCCAAAAAGGATAGCGAAAAACAGATGAATTGTACTTTCATGGCATATCAAAAAGCTCAAATAATTGGAAGAGAAAGGATGGGATTTGAAGGGAAACTGAGTTATAAATAAAGACTCGCTCAACTGATGGTGGAAACTCAAACAAAAAGCAAAGCAAAAGCAAAAGAAGATGAAGGGAAGTTGGTGTTGAATGTTTAGAAGAAAAGGGTGGGTTTTGATTGGGAAAGATGATGGGGAACGATGAGTAAGAGACTCGAAGAGTCTGACCAAAACCTCACTGATTTCCGTAACCTTATCCTCTTAAGTCGCAGCACAACCCATCTCATTCCTAGTGACAGTCAGAGAACCTCAGTAATCTATTTCCATTGCTTTTTTCAATCTCTGAAGCTGGCCTTGAAGGAGGTGCCAGAGGAGTAAAAGCACTTAATTTGCTTCTGCCTTGCTGCTGCATTGAGATATGTGACACAAGTTTTGGCCACCAAGGATCTTAAGCACTTCAAAATTTCCATCCATACTACTTCAATCTCCAATGTTTCAAGGAGCTTTGGGATTTATGGGGGAGAGAGAAGACAAGAGAGAGAGAGAGGCACCTGTCTTGGTATTGAGGGAGAGACGGTGAGGTGTCTTCTCAAGCTCAAATCATAATGTCTGTTCGAAAATGACACGAGAGCGTGTGTGGGTCAACCCTCCATGTTCGGTTCATGCAGAGGGCATGTTTCATGAAACAACAAAATCATCCACCTTCTCTTCTTTTTCTATTTGGAAATCTTCCCAGTTGAACTCATTCATTCATACAAAAATCAAACCTATTCGACAGAAGAAGGAAAAAAAAAAAACATGAAACCACCTCGGTTTTTGACAAACAATCAAACATTTTTTTAATTCCTTTTATTGGGTGTCGTTGTATTCCAATTGAACACTCCAAAGAATGCTTACTTTTGAAATGGGAACTTTTTTTTTACCAAAACCAACACTTTTGCCAAAGATATACAGGCAAAAAATACTCTGAAATGACATGAACCAGATGGCCCTCCCTCAGAGGGAGACGTGGCGATTTGATTAAATGCGCCTAACTTAGATTTTTGCTTAACCACCACCACCACAATCAGAAAGAGTGAGAGTTAGAGTTCAAAAAGACTGAGTTTACAAATGAACTGCAGTGCTGAGTAGGACTTTCACCTTTAAACAGTTCAAGACTATGTGGATTCCAAGTAAGAAAGAAAGAAAGAACAGAAAATCATATAATGGGGCAATCAAAAATCATATAGAGTGTGATAATCATTAAGATAATGAAAACCCTTTTATATCTGTGGTGGAAGAAAAAGAAAATACTTTGAATAAAGCAGAGATAAGATCAGACGGTACCTTTTTTTCATTCATTTAATCACTTTCCTTCACCGGGATGGGATTTCATCCTCTCTTGCAAAAACTATGGCTTCCCACCACCATTTTCAACTTCTTTTGTGTCTATCCACATCGCTTAGCCTGCTGCTGATTTGTTCGTCTGCATCAAATTGTTTCCCTTTATGATGCATAATTAAGCATGTCATTATTCAATTCTACTTTATTGATTACTTATGTTTACCGACGAAGTAGAGGTGTGTTTTATTCATGGTTATGGTCATTATAGCAATAGACAGAAAGGAGAGGCAGTGATTAAAACAAATCTGCATACATGGGATGTCGACATTCTGTGAGACAACATGAATCTTTAGAGCTGCGATTAATATTAAAAAATATACACAAGGCCTGTAAGAGAACAGTTCATATCATACAGATCAATCATCAATCAAATTCTACTGTTTTTTATCCTCTTTTGACAAAGAGTCACCAAACTTTCCTTGGCTTGCACATTTGTGGAATGCAGATTAAGGGAAAACTTGAACTTCTAATGATCTGATAACCTTTGACATTGAAAATATAGGCTTAAAGAAGCACATAAATTATCCTGTTTGAAACCAAAGCTAGAAATAAAAGGGACGTTACATAGAGTTGAGATGAACTGTGATTCTCCATAAGGCCAAAAGGCCCCAATAGTTACGTTTATTATATATATGGATACTCGAACAACGCTAAAGAGAGCAGAGCTGCACCGAGAAGTGCAGATATTACAAGAATTATCAACAACCATAGCGTCAAAAAGACCAAAAAGTGGATAAAATTGTCTTATTTTCCAAGATGCGTTGTCCCATTGTCTCATTGCACTGGTTTATGATGGGATGAGACTTAGAAGGAACTTGTTAAATATGTCATAGTTCTTAAATGGGCACAGTTTACGTTTAATGATTTTCAGTGGGAAGTACCTACAAGTAGCATAATTGACTCAAGTCAAAGCGTTGGCACCAGCAACAATCTCCAAAATCTCGCCAGTGATTTTGGCTTGACGCTGTCTGTTGTAGACAATAGAGAGCGTCTTCTTCGACTCGCTTGCATTATCAGTAGCACTGCTCATGGCACTCATTCTGGCCGCAAGTTCACTGCCTAATGATTCTTGCAATGACCTCAAAATTTGACTGTTCAAATAGAGAGGTAATAAAGCATCAAGAATCTGAACTGGGTCCTGCTCAAACTGCAAAATTGGGGAAAAATCCGAGGTTTTTGTTCTCACGGCATCTCTCTCTACGGTTAATTTTCCTTCCTTTGTCGTCAATCTGAAGAACTCGTCCTCTGCGGCATCGACACAAACACCATTTATATCACAAATGTCTCCTTTCGGGGACAATGGAAGCAGTGTGTGGATCACAGGGTCCGATTTAACTAATGACACGAATTTGGTGTACAGAAGCTCGACTTTGTCTACCTCTTCGCTAACAAAGAGGGAAAAAACATCGTCTGCAATGGCTTGAGCTTCTTTAGCTGTGGGAAGTGAACCGCCCTCAAGAAATCTATCTACTGGGATGTAAGGCCGGCGAAGGAAATACGAATTTCCCTTCTTGCCAACGCTAATAACCGTATAATCAAGGCCAAGGGTCTTCAATTCTGCGATTCTGGACTCTGCCTTTTTGATGATCATGTTATTGAAACTTCCGCAGAGGCCACGATCCCCTGTTACAACAATCAAAGCAACCTTCTTAACCGGTCGGACGTTTGTAAGAGGAACATCTATATCTTCGGTTTGGAGCTGCTCGTTGATGTTGTAAAGAACTTCAACTAGAGATTCCGAGAATGGTCTTCCATTTACAACAGCTTCTTGAGCTCTACGCACTTTGGCAGCAGCAACGAGCTTCATAGCCTCAGTAATTTTCTGGGTGTTCTTCACTGAATCGATCCGTTCTCGAAGCTCACGGAGGCCACAATGAATCGGAGTGACAGATGAGGATCGCGAGGCAGAGCCTTGCAAAGGAACTTGAAGTGGGTTAAAATGCCGAAAGGATAGAGCGGAGTCATCGGATGAAGACGATTTTGAGGATACCCACATTGTAAAGTTTGAGCAAGCCATGATCTTTAATGGATGACCTACTCGGGCTCCGATTCAGAGAAGAGGGTCTGCTAAGTGGAGTTCAAATTTGCTTTCAAATGTCTTTCTCTGTGGTCTTGTTCTCCGTCTTAGAGCTTTTGTTCTGGTATGAGGGAAATGAGGTAACGATTTGGATCAGGTTTGTGATAACGATTTGATCGTTGCAGATTGCTGGTGATCAAGCATTTGGACAAAGATTGCTGGTGATCTTTGTCCATCTGCGGATGGTATATGCGGCTACACGACTCTAATTCGTCCAAGTTTGATTTGTCCGTTATCCCAGAACCACAGCCCCCCGCCCAGAAAGGAGACGAAAAGGGTAAACCGAATGGGCTTCCGTCGGCCCATGTTTGAGTGAATATACAGGCCATCGGCCCAATTCAATGGCGAACCAGTTTCACTCCTTCTATCTGTATCTCCCGCCGTTTCCCGCTCCTTCGTTTCCGGTTGGGATTTCGGGGAGGCTTTTGAAAGCAGCAAAGAGAATAGAATTTGAGAAGAGGAAAACTGCGACTATGGCGTCACTGGGCTCAACTGACACCAAAATCACCCAAGGGAAGCTTGGATACTCTCTCAACAGCCATCCGTCTTACTTCACCACAAGTTCCTGCACTGGGCGGAACATTCCTTTAGACATGTTCATGTTACATGTAAGGTGTATTGTTTCTAGTCCAAGTAGTATCAGTATTTGAATCATTGGCAGGATCATCAGAAGCATGCTGTTGTTGTAGTTTATCTGTTCAACGGATCGACATTGCTGGGGAACCCATCGCGAAGCTTTTTATTTGGGACGACCTTTAGTGAGCCAATGATAATTAGGCTGCATCCATTGATATCCTCAGAGGTTATTTCAGGGCATTCTGGAAACACAGAAAAGCTTGCGACTCATCCAATTGAAGAGCTGGAGAAGGAAAATCCAATCCATTTCATCTGGTCTGATCCTGACTTGGATGATTTCCATTTCAGGTCATAGTTGAGATATTTCGGTAGAACAGGTCGAGAGTAAACTGGTATTCTCCCCACATATGTCATTTGTTGCGGATGTTCAATGCAAAAGGATTCAACAGAACAGTTGTGGAATCTGCTTCCTACATGAATCTAGAGTTCAAAACCCCAAGAAGCTGCACCAAAGGTCCTGATCGCCTTGATATAAATATGAAAGGGGGGATTTATATTTAGTGTTCGTCATTAGCAATATAATTCATGCGAGCTGAGAACTGTTCTTTCTGCTCACTGTTGGAGTTTTCTGGAATCGCTGATGTTTTAACAACAAAATCATAAAATGGGGTAGACGGTAGAATCATCCATAAACAGAGTGGCTTCTTGTTCATGTGATATCAGTGTGTGCATTTTGATAATGCAAGCACATTACATCAAAGAACACATTTTTTTAAGAAGAATGTCTTAAGAAATTGATCAGATTAGACAGTTCTTGTTCTTTCAATCTTATTCCAACAGATACTGATTTGTTCTAATGGAATGAGACTTCTAAACAATAGTTCAACCAACAAACAGAACTGGAAATGACAAGAATGAAAACTATTAGCTTGCTCTTGCAGGATTCTTCGGTTAGGTAACAGCTAAAAGAGAAAAAGACAGGCTACATATACATACAACTTACCTCTATTTCTCAGGGAAGTACTGATCTCAAGCTAAGGCAGTAAAAGAAAGAGAAAAAACCAGACAACTATTTTGACGTCTGAATTTAAGAGGTTCTGGCAATCCGTCAGATTCACCGACCCCTTTGAAGTTTGAATTTGCTAATAAGAAATTAAAAGAGCTTTCCTGGTTGCGTTGTTCCACTTCTCATCATTGCGCAGAATTCCTGGTAGTTGATTCTACCATCCTGCCATGCAAAGAACAGTGCGTTGAAAATCAACAGACCCACAAGAAAAGCTTCTCTTTTAAAACTTGAACAACTTACATTATCTGTGTCAACCTCAGAGATGATTTCCCTGATGCTGGCTTCATCACCCATGCCATAATCCTTCATGGCAGCCTCCAGCTCGTCTTTTGTAATGTATCTGTTATCAGACCAATAGCTCGGTAATGTGATGCTATATACATATTTTGAGTCATTGCAAACCATTGAATTACAGATTTGGATTAAGTGAGGATCAGAAAGTTCCTGACTTACCCACTACTATCCTTGTCGAAAAACTGAAATGCTTTGTATAAGTGTTCATCTCTTTCTAGTCTGTGCCTGTGCATTGTTGCAGAGATAAATTCAATGTAGTCGATTGATCCGTTTCCATCCACGTCGGCCTGAAAAGTTTGAACCTTGCTA
Source organism: Cucurbita moschata (assembly GCF_002738365.1). Taxonomy (NCBI): domain Eukaryota; kingdom Viridiplantae; phylum Streptophyta; class Magnoliopsida; order Cucurbitales; family Cucurbitaceae; genus Cucurbita; species Cucurbita moschata. The sequence continues at coordinate 2,596,673 of NW_019268531.1, forward strand.
TGAGAGAGTTCTTAAGCAAAAACCAATTAAAAGCATTGGAGATAAGTGTTTATTTACTTACAGCTTCCATTAGCTGCTTCACTTCAGCCTCTGAGAGCCGTGAACCAAGACGAGCTAAGCCTGTCTTCAATTCTTCATAGGTGATTGTGCCACTATTGTCAGTATCTATGTTTGCGAACATGGCTTTAAGGCCCTTGATTTCTTCTTCAGATAAGTTTTCCGCAATGACCTAAGATGTATATCAGTGAGGCTCAAATGTAAGAATTGAGAGTTGCATGAACGACAAAAAGTTCACATAGGAGGTAAAGAAAACATGGCCTCCTTACGAGAAAAATATGAACAGACACACGAATCAAATAAAACAGGTAGTCACACGAACTTCACATCGATTGGAGAGGAGAACGAAGCATTCTTTATAAAGGTGTAGAAACTCTCACTAGTAGACGTATTTTAAAAACCTAAGGAAAAGCCCAAAGAGGACGAATTGTAAATTGAAAATGAAGCAACTATGCTATTAAACTACTTAATTTGCTTAGGATACTAACATCATCGTCATCCTTAGCTCCACAGAGACGGGCAACATATACATCAGATATCTTTATGTTCTCAATATGCACAAAATAAATGCAGTGTGGTGTGCATCAATTATGTTCATGCAGTCCTAGAAAGCAAGACAACATTTCCTCTACGAACCCGAGTCCTGATTGCAGCGTATTAATTAATTACCTTCAAAGCAAGCTTCTTAAGCTTATTCATTGCCCTGAATTGCTTCATTCTAGCCAGAACGGCGTTATCGATTGGCTTGTCTGATGCTTCTCCACCTTCTCTGATCCATGGATGTTCTAGATGAAGACACAACTAATAACATTAGCCTAGATAAATGGCAGCAGCATTGCAGAAAAACCAAGAGGAGAGCCAAATGTGAAACCAAAAACCTTTCTTAAACACATATATCAAAGGATTGGTTGATACCTAGAACTTGTGAAGGAGTAATCCTCTTCCTCGGATCCTGTGTCAGCATTTTCCTCACAAGATCTTTAGCACTTTCGGATATGGTCGGCCACGGTGCACTAACAAAATCGATGTCTCCTTGCAGTACGGCATCAAATATTCCTTTCTCGTTTTCTGCCATTTCAAATTGAGACAGGAAATTCAACACATTTTCATCTCATAGTTTTAGAAACTGAAACTGTGATATAATTTACCTGCCCAAAATGGAGGCACACCACTGAGAAGGATGTACAAAATAACTCCAGCACTCCAAACATCAATTTCCTTCCCATAATTTCGCCTCAACACTTCAGGAGCAACATAGTACGCACTACCAACTATGTCACGGTACACTTTACCTGAGATTACATCCAAAATACAGTTTTCATTTCTTCAAGTGAGACAAGAGAGTAAGATATTAATAGAAGCTTCGTCACATACAAAATCGTTATGAATGATAGAAAAATGGGCGGGAAATAGAATGAAATTCACAATCTGGGTCCATTAAGAGATGCCAAACTAATGATTTTGACTGGCTATACATCTATGATCTAAGTATCAACCAAATTCTACAAAATTGTAAACACAATCCCAAAATTAATCATCATTATCTATGTTAATTGTCGTTTTCTTGTCTCTGCTTTGTCCCATTGTCTGGGAGAATAGGACACATGATGATCATATTGCCTCAAATGCACGGCAGATTTGATTAACTTTTGAAGTTTTGAAACTTGTCGAATGAAAAGTACAAATTGCTGAAATGTAGTGATAACCACAATTCACATACAACATGGAGTTCAGTTCAGCCATGGTGGCATCGGAATAATCTCACTACTTAACATGTGAATGACCTGCATCTACTTCCACATACGAAAAAGTAAGTATATATTCTCCGTAAGTAGAAAGGGTTTTAACTTTTTTGTTCAGAAACCAAATGAATGCAAGAGGGGAAAAGAAAACAAAAAGATGAACCTTCTTCAATGAAAACAGACAGTCCAAAATCAGTAGCCTTCAACATTGCTCCCTCTTTCTTGCTAGACAACAAGAAATTTTCAGGCTTCAGATCACGGTGCATAACCCCCATGAAATGGCATATTTGAACAACATTCACAATAGCACGACAAATTTCAGCAGCAGCCTTCTCAGAGTATTGACCCTGCGCAATAATCCTATCAAAAAGCTCCCCACCAGCACAAAGTTCCATCACCAGATGAACCGAATACCTATCCTCATAAGCACCTTTGAACTCAACAATGTTTGGTTGTCCAGAAAGATGCTGGAGAATCAGAATTTCCCTCTTCATATCATCCTTATCATTCTTACTAATAAGCTTCCGTTTGAGTATAGACTTGCAGGCGTAAGTTTGGCCAGTGGAATTCTCAGTGCATAAATAGGTAATACCAAATTGACCTCTACCCAGTTCTTTTCCAAGAGTATAGTACTTTTTAATATCATCATAGGGCCTACCCAGAATGGTGTCTGGATGATGTTGCGCTGTTCTAGGAGTAGCAACCGCAGGCTTTGAGAAAGCGGAAGCTGACGGTGGATTCTCCGCTGTTGGAGGCGGCTGAGGCTGATTTCTATTAGATGGGATTTGGGTTTGAGGGGCTGTTACCTTCTGTGTCGGGACAGTAGACTGAGGTTGGTAAGATTGATATGGACCTCTGGTTGCAATCCCTGTCGCCGAATCAAACCCATTAAGACCTGATGTTGGAGGCTTTTGCGTGCTGCTACAGCAACCCATAATCTACACAGAAAGTGTCAATGTGGAGAGGGATGAGAGGGATATTTTCAGTAAAAGAACAGTAAACCCAAATGGGGATTGAATTTCTGGGAATGCTGAAGAACAAATCCGCCGCCCAAGTCGTATCCAGGTTGGAGAACAAAGGGATTTTACGCGTTGGAGGGAAGAAGAACACGAAAAGGTTACCTCTAAATTTGGATTTTGTGAGACGAAAGAGGAATGGAAGTTCAAGCGTATGAAAGCAAAACCCAAAGATATCAAAGCTTGGTGAAAATTGCTTGATAATAAGGCCAACCAGAGGTCACCGTGTTCGTCACTGAACTTTAAAAGCTGAATTTAGTCAACTCAACAAAGGCGGTTCTTGTTCTTGAGAATTGCATTGGAAGCTGCATTTTTTTTTTTTCTTTCTTTTTCCTCTTCTTATTTGAGTTAATTTTAACACTCAACTTTTAATTATTTTTCCTTTGAGAAAGTCTCACCTTTAAATTTCATCCATTAAATTCATAACGTTTTTGTATGAATAACTGTTGGCATTTGGATTTAAAGTGGACCAAAATGTATTTTTGTGGCCAGGAAAAACAACACATTTTTATATACATTTATTTGTTATATATATTTTATTATATTAATTTTGTTGATAGTAAAAAAGCAAACAAATAATTATTTATTTTAGTTTATGAGATATCAATAAAAGATAATTTCTTCGATGACATTTGCTCTAAGTTCCTTCCCTAAGAGAACAAGATAATTGACGAGAATCACAACAACTAAAAAGGGTATCTTATTTTATTTTCTATTAATAATTTTATTATAATAAACATTTAATTTAATTTATTATGTTATTTCATTTCAATTCTTATAAAAAATAGGAATAATTTTTTTTTTATGTCATTTGCTAAAAGGTTGAAATGAAATTAATTGGGAATCCTTATGAACGCTAATCACATTTCTTTTCGAATCTTACATCAATATCATTTTCAATCTTGATTCAATTGGTCTACAACCTTTTTAAATTTACTATACAACCCTACCCTTCCCTTCGTCTCTTATCTACAAATAAGTTCCACGCCATATTTTTTAGAATTATTTTACATTTTATTATCGAAATTAATTTTTATAAAAATGGAAAAAAAAAAAAAAAAAAAAAAACAATTACACAATTCTTCACCTTAACTTATGGAAATTGCAAACTCACTTTCTTACGCTCAAGCAACCTACATCAATAATTTCCTCTTTCAAATAAAAAAAAAAGAAAACAATTAAAAACAAGGTTTTGCATTGAATGTAAATTGACACGTGTAAAATGAGAATTAATAATTGAGCTGGGTCCAAATTCATCATAAAAGATCCGCATTTTTCGCTCCTTGTATCCCGGCCCATATACACCTTTTTAACTGGACTGCAACTAGCCACGGCCCAATTTTGATTACCGTCCCTCCGATTTTGTAGGTCCAAAAAATCAGAATATTTTGAGAATTCAGGGAGGGGATAATGCATCACCCAGAAAGAGAACAACCATTTTTTTAGGGTTTGAACAGCTAATAATCCGACCCGACCCGACCCGACCCAATAGTTGATGATGAAAGGGCTTCAAATTGCTTCTTCGCTCTAAGAACCCTCATTTAAAAAAGAAAAAAGAAAAAAGAAAAAAACCAATCCTAATTGTATATAGCCGTTGACAAAAAATTTAATTTGTGGAAAGGAGACCCTGTACTCAAATTGGGAGAATTATAACATAACAAACAGAGTGAAAAGAGATGGGTTGGTTTTCAAATTCCATTCCGGCCACCGGTCGGCCAGTCTTGAATTGGATTTTTTTTTTTTTTTTTTATATATATATAAAAAAATAATAATAATCATACTTGGAAATCTGGGAGGATGAGTTGCCACCGGGTTTACCCGATTAACCGAGTCAACTGCGATCCAAGGGAAAAAAGGAATTTATCCCATTTTCACAATATTAATTAATCCTTGGTTGATCTTCAATTCTGGAATTAATAGTCATGAATCTCGCTCCTAATGACGATTTGATTTTTTAATTTTAGCCATCGAACCCGGTCTGTCTCCAAACCGCATCCCGGACCCGTCTCATGTCCCGACCCTTCAGGGTCCGCCCGACACCGACGAAACCCGAAGTGGCGTTCTTTTTTCGACTTCTGGCCAAGTACTCATGTGGCGGAACGATCTCCGAATCCGGGTCATCCAACGGCTCGTCCAACTCGTGTAGCGAATCCACCGAGTCTACTCGGAGAATCTTGCTCCAATCCGGCACGTTCACGGGCGCTGACGTAGCCATCTGCCGCCCTCGTGGAGACGCCACCGTGTCGTGCCCCCGAAACCGATGCACGATTCTCGCCGAGGCCATCCTTTCCGGATCTTCAAATGCCAGCGATAGTCCTCCTACGTGTCGCTCACGAGGAACCCCACTCCCCGTCCTCACAGGAATCTCTCCGTGACTTTTTCTCCCTCCGCCAACACAGGGCAACGAATTCTCTTCGCCGAAATCCTCCCGGTCCGTCTCCACGCGATCCGGCATCGGCCAAACATCCTCTTCGCCCAGTTCCGACGAGTCTGTCTCGGTATTGCCTTGGCTATGACTGTAGCTATAGCTACCGAGTAATCGCTCGCTCTGACTCGTCGTCAATTTCCGACCTTTAGCCATTATTGAAATAAATTTCCCCGTAAGGAAAAATACCTCTCTGTTAAACAGTGAGTATACTATCCTATTCCAATACTCCCCCTCTTACACTGGGACTCCAATTGGATAAAAATATAAAAGGGGGGGGCCAAAAAAAGATTAACAACACATGGGCAGGGATTGGAAGGCGAATGTGTTGTATATATAACAAACTTTATTCCTCGCATTTCATGTGAATTTGTGTTCATTTTATTTGCATTTCCCTCAAGTCCAAGCTTCAATCAGATGCATGATAAGAAATGGGGTAGAAGACGACAAGACAGCCACGAAACCGATAATATTTCCCTACTGATAATTAACTCTTAAATTAAATGGACTTGTCCTAAGTTCCACGCTCTGTTCAAGGCGCCTGCTGTCATTCTCTGTGCTGTTTTTTTTCTTTTTTTTTTTCTTTTTTGAGTTCACCATTTCTCTGTGCTTTTTTGTTGCAAAGCGGCAACATTAATTGTCTTTTGTTACTAATTAATTTGCTTAATTGTATGTCATCACCCAGAACTCATTTAATCAGATTAATTTTCTCCCGTCCGATCATGGGCAAACATCAAGTTCATTAAATCATATAAAATATTTGGTCGCAGGTTTATTATTACCCAAGTTTATCACTTTAAATCACATTTACGGCGCCTGTCCGGAAAAAACAACCCTACTTTGACTAAACCTAATACTGATGATTCGTGGTCCACGATCCACGTGTACATGAAGCCAGACTTCTCTAACTGGTTGCTCGTCCTCTCAGCGAACACCGCGTGTATGGCTGGCTACACGTGTCGAGGATTCAATGGATGTATCAACAAATGACATTCATAACACATTGATTAGTGATTTAAAAGAGCTAATTAACTAAAAATTAAGGGGTGGGGTTCGTGATGATGCGCACATTGAACGGCTCGTAGAAGGACAATGGGACCCACCACAAACGTGGGGTACTGTGACTGCCCGTACTTGGCCCTGTATCAAACCCGTATTTACCCTTTAAATTTGATCTCCTGCATGAATGGGTATTTATTAAGAGAAATTAAAATTGAATTGTCACAAAACCATATTATATAAGGCGGAAGGAAGAAAATGTTAAATGTTGCAACATAGAGAAGTACTCTATTATGATGACTGGAGCGATAATGTCAGTATCTGATCTAAGTTGGAAGCAGGCGAGGCTTTTTCAATGATATATGCGTATTGAAAATTGGATCTGATGATTTTAGGGTTCTAAAATAATGGGGGTTTGATTTGTTTAATCCACTTGCTTACAGCTTCAGCAATGATTGCAGTGCGAGTGGAATCATAGGGGAATTATTTAATTATGGATGTGTGTAAACTTAGGGAAGAATCATTTTATGAGATTTGCTGTAGCTTATTAACATGCCTACTTTTTTATTCTCTTTCCCTCTCATTCTCAACTACGCTAAAGTTTCAGAGGCTTTGTGTTGGAGCCTTTGTCGTTTTATTAAAGCCTATAAGGACCATAGGTTTATAGGCCTAGATCTTGATATTATTTTATATTTTTTTTTATTATATAGTTTTGGACCTTGGGTAACTTTTACTCATGATAAAATATGAACATTTTCTGTCTTAAACTTAAGACAAATGGGTTTGCATGACTCATCTTGAGCTAGTCTCCTTGCATTATCCATCATTACACGTCAAACAACATCATAACTATTTATCGTATAATTGGATAAAAATTGAATATTTGATAGTCTTTTATTTTGAACTACACCAATCAACTCAACTTTTATGTTTTTTTATGTGGTCCGATGTCACGTAAATAAAAATTATCTTAAAATACGTGTAACTTAATATGTTGGGTAATTTTCAGCCCTCGCTCTCTGTGGTAAACAGAAGAAATACTCTTTATGGGTATGTTTTTTAGGAAATAAAGATATTTGCTTTAAATGGGTTTTTGAGTGGTCACTTACTTGGACATTTTAATCATTGTGTTTCTTTAACCCTTTAATTAATTTAGTCACTTTCGTTGAAATCACATCGTTTGGTCCAATTTTTAATTTGGTAGGCCAAATGCTACTCCCACTTCCATAATTTTAACTTATCCTATACTCACATGGTCTTCCATGATCGATTACTTAATTATACCATTCACTGTTTTTGCAATTATTTGATCATTTTATTTAACTATACCTTTAGCTCATTAAACCAAAGCTTCTAAAAATTACAACTTGGTTATTTAAAGTCAAATTTTAATTATATGAAATTACATTCTATGTGCGTATGAAATTAATATATTTGTCATTAGATGAAAATAAAAATATATTTTTTTAATGTAGCGGTGAAACTAGGTTGGGTTGGTTTTGCGGAAAGCAGACCGACGGACCGGCCGATCCGGTTCAGTTCCATAAAACATACCCTCCGCCCGGCACCTAAAATTTCCGTGTAATGGAGCTGCCAGAGGTCGGCGGCGAGCTTTCTGGCCTGAAATTGACATTGTTTACAGCCTCGAGATCCATGCCTGTCCTCCAACTTCCACCGCAACAGAGGAGTCACGGAACCACGAAGTTTGGGCACCGGCCGCCGGGACTGCATGAAAACTCGGCCGTCCGGCAACGACACGACACTGGAGAGTTTTTGGTGGCCATCATATCAGAGAATTCTCAAAAGGCTCCAATCATTAAAACTTTTTTTTAGCTCATGAAGAAAAACAAAGTATATTTTCAGAATTTAAAGCTAAATTATATTATTCAAGTAAATGTAGTTAATACGTTGATTTTAGAAGAAAGGTTTGGGGTGCAATCTTAGCTCACAAGAAATTAAATCTTAAAATATTATTGAAACAACAAGAAACCCACCAAGAAATGTCTAATATTCACCAATCTTTACCCTACACGCCTTCACCTAACATCTTCCCTTAATTTTAACACAATTATTCACTCTACTACGTCACCCAAAATTTCAACCAAGTTCACCTAAATACCCTTGCATTCATTCACTTCAAATCGTGTTAAATTGCATGTTTTACGCAGCTACGTGCAAGAAAAATATATGATATTAGACTCTTTACCTTATAAACATATTAAGTCTCCAATTATTGAATTCACATCGGATCATGAATTAATACGAACATATTATCTATTAAAAAAATTAATAGTCAAATATATATATGTTTAAAATCAAAATCATTTATTTATAATTTGCTATTCATTTCAGCTAACGAAATTGATTAAATAGTTATTAGAAATTAATGCTAATGATGCGACACCCATCAAATAAAAATCTGTTAAATTATGTTATATTATATAAATGAAATTTCTATTTATTTATTTGGAGAGTGGAGAAATATTATTATTATAGCTTCTTAGCGAGACATAAAATAACAGCCGTTATAAATTTAGGGTGGTTAGATTAGGGAGATGGTCAATTACAAAAAAGCAAATTGATTGTGGCCGTTGAGATCATCATATATCTTCAGGCCCCACAGCTGCAAAACTTCCAAATCGGAGTTTGGTCAACTACCAGCTCCATTTATTGACACGTGTACAGACTTAACAATAACTTTATTTACAATGTCGGATCTTATTGAATTTCTGCCTTCAACCAATACAAATATCGGCCAGGAGACGACACAAATTAAATTCCGACCAAAACATGGGTAACTGTTGCAGAGGTCAATCCTCCACTCCTGTGGTGTCGGGCGGCAATCGGAGGGCTCTGCCGCCGAAGAACCTCCGTCAGAGAAGGCATGGAGCTAGTTCTTGTTCTACTACGATCAAGGGTTCAAAAGAGGGTAATATGAGAGAGTTGAAAATAAGGATGACGAAAAAGGAGCTAAAGGAATTGGTTGGATGGTTGAACATGGCGGACTCCAGTTTTGAACAAGTTATGGCTCGTCTTGTGAACGTTATTAGCGAGCAAAATGGTGATGATAGTGAAGAAGATGATAGGAATATTGGGCAGATGGTGAAATTGCGTCAGCAACGTTCATGGAGGCCTTCTCTGCAGAGCATTCCTGAGATAATCTGATGTATGTATATGTAGAGTAAAGAAATTGACCTTTTAATTTCTTTATTCTTATTTCATTATATTTGGAAAAATAATGTTGGTTTTCTTTGTTTAATTATTATGACGTAGGAAGGGCATGAATTGAACGGATTGTAATGTGCCATTTACCCGACATTAATGTTTTTAATTAGCTGCTAGCTTAGAATTAAGTTTATTAGAAGCGAATGTATTGGCCTAAGGTTATTAATTTAATGACAAACTACGGAAAAAAGGAAAATTACCCATAAAATTTACCCTTTATTTTACTTCTAAATAACCATAGTTTAATGACAAAGCTTCATCCAATAATCTTAATCATAATATGGTTGAAAAGTAAAATAAACTAGAATTATAATGTAACCAACCATATGATAATGTATTAGCTTGGGTTTGTTGAGCTCGTTTTCTTTTATTTTGGAAATGTAAAGATGTCGGATGTGTATTAGTTAATTATGGAATGATTATGAGTCAATTATATTATTTGATGCATTGTCTAAAAGGTGATCCCGATTTGGTATTCCTTAATATAAATGAATCCAAAAGCGTTGAAGTTGTTAATTAGGTATAATACGTGTCGCTCACGTGCTTAATTATCTTGTATGTGGTTTGACCTTTGATATTAACTTTTTCTTTTTGTTTTTATTCATCCAATTATGGACGCATTATTTTGGTAAAATCATTATAAAAGAGAAATTAGATATATGCAAAAATGTTAGACAAAAATAAACTGTGTTTGTTTTTATTTTTTTGTGTATGAAACGAACAGTTATTTTTTTTAAATACTTTTTTAAAATAATGATATGCATTTCTTTTGTTTTGGAGATATTATTCATTAAAATTTATCCAAATATAGATATAGTATTTAAAAAAGTAATTAATTTGTTTAAAAATTAATAAAAGATAACTTAAAGGAATGATACAAGAGAATTAAAAAGAAAAAAAAAACGAAGAAACGAGTAAATAGAAACGATTGGAATAGGCCAGGTTCCAAATGAATGCAGAAGTGATTGAATTGGTTTTGATTCGCCTTCCTTTATGCCTTAACCTTAGCTCATCGACCAGTCTTGCGTTAGAAATATACAACATTTTTCTTGACGAATGCCTTGAAAAAGAACGTTTTTTGTTTGAGATTGAAGTCGTTACCTTATGGGAGCCACCTAGATAAGACCCTTTCTCTCTTTTCTTTTTCATATTTCCATATGCTGAATCACTTGTGAAGTAGCCGAACATTATGTCTGCTTCAACTTCACTTGTCAAGTCTCATAAAGGAATATTTTAGGCCCCAGCGACAAAGGTTCGGGCATTTTCAGAAACTAACCTGCTTCCTATTACTCGACGAGGAAAATTCTTCATACATAATCGATCGAAAGGTGATTGAAACACAGAAATGCGTGACTCCTTGTAAAATTGATTGGGGCCATGAGCAAAATATATAATCTTGAAAAGTTTTCGTTCACAAAACAAAGGCCATGAACAAAATTAAAGCTCCAACGAAGAACAGAAGTCATTGATTTGAGTGAAGAAACTGTTAGAATTGGTCAATCCATTAGAATAGCTTGAAGTTAGTCATGCCATAAGAATAGGCTTACTTCGTTAGTTTCCTATGAAATCGGATCTATTAGTTAATCTTTTGCCAATATAAATAGAATATGTCCTCAATAGTGTGAGGCACAGTTTTGCATAAACTTGATATGGTATCAGAGCCATGCCCTAAACTTAACATGGTATCAGAGCCGAAATAAGATCCACGAGATCCATAGCCTCTGCTGTTAGACATGTCAATCCCAAACAACACAATGTCTTCTCCGTCGATCAGTCAGGTGATTAGTGTTAAGCTTACACAAGAAAATTATCTACTGTGGTCTACCCAAATCCTTCCCTACTTGCGTAGCCAAAACCTTGTTGGTTTTGTGGATGGATCCATGCCTGCACCAAGCCAGACGATCGCCGTTGAACCAAGTGAAGAAACAGGGAATCGCAAAATTATCATCAACCCTGAGTTCACAGTCTGGTACCCCCAGGACCAGCTGGTACTCAGCCTCATCAACTCATCAGTCACTGAGGAGGTTCTCAGCACGATGGTTGGAATCACCACTGCACGAGAAGCCTGGATTACGCTGGAGCGACAATTTGCTTCCACATCTCGAGCAAGAGCAATGCAGATCCGTATGGAACTCTCTACTATCCAGAAAAAGGACATGACAATTGCTGACTACTTTCGTAAAGTAAAACATCTTGGTGATACACTTGCTGCCATTGGCAAGCGAATAGAGGATGAAGAACTCATCGCCTACATGCTGCAAGGACTTGGTCCAGATTATGATCCTCTAGTCACAAGCATTACAACCAGAACAGATGTATACACTGTCAGCGACGTGTATGCTCACATGCTGAGCTATGAGATGCGGCACTTGCGTAAGGGTACATTTGAGCAACTTTCATCTGCTAACAATGTCAATAGGATATCCATTCGTGGAGGTGCCAATGGAGGTCGAGGTAGTCGCGGTCGTAGTCGTCAGTTAAATAGTGGTCATGGACAATCAAGGCGTACTGTGAACAATCCTGGACGTCAACCATCAAAGACACAAAGCAGCTCAGGCATTGTCTGTCAGATTTGTGGTAAGCCCAATCACGATGCTTTGCAATGCTGGCACAGATTTGATCAGGCATATCAAGCCGAAAATAATCTCAAACAAGCAGCTTTGGCAACAAGTGGATACACTAGTGACACAAACTGGTATGTTGACACTGGAGCCACAGATCATATCACCAATGACCTAGAGAGGCTTACCACCAGAGAACGCTACACTGGCACCGACCAAATTCAGGTTGCAAATGGCGCAGGTTTGTCTATCTCTCATATTGGGAATTCATTAATTTCTGGTTCATCTCTTGTTCTGAAACATATCCTATATGTTCCTAAAATCAATAAGCACCTAATTTCAGTACAAAGACTAGCATCTGATAATAATGCTGTTGTAGAATTTCACCCAAACTATTTTTTGGTTAAGGACCGAGTCACGAAGAAACTCCTGCTCCACGGTAGATGTAAGAATGGCCTATACGTTCTACCGCATAATTTCAGTCAAGCCTTGCTGACAGCCAAACTTTCGAAAGAACAATGGCACAGAAGGCTAGGGCACCCTGCATCTCCAATTACCATTAGAATTCTACAAGATAATAATTTAGCTATAGATACTAATATTCCCTCTTCCTCAATTTGTAATGCTTGTCAATTAGGGAAAGCACATCAATTGCCATTTGGTTCTTCTCAGCATGTATCTACAGCACCCCTTCAATTAATTCACACTGATGTATGGGGTCCATCCATTGCGTCAGTAAATAATTCCAAATATTATGTTTCCTTTGTTGATGATTTTAGTCGTTATGTTTGGATTTACTTTCTGAGATGCAAATCTGATGTTGAGTCTGTGTTCCTTCAATTTCAAAAACATGTTGAAACTATGCTAAATACCAAAATTCGCTCCGTCCAATCAGATTGGGGGGGTGAATACCATCGGTTACACAATTATTTCAAATCCACAGGCATTGAACATCATATCTCCTGTCCTCACACACACCAGCAGAATGGGTTAGTCGAAAGAAAACACAGACACATTGTAGAAACTGGCCTTGCTTTACTCGCTCAAGCCAACATGCCTCTATCCTACTGGGATGAAGCTTTCAACACAGCTTGCTTTCTTATAAATAGAATGCCCAGCCGAACCATACAACAAGACACACCACTTCATAAATTGTTTGGTAAAAGTCCAGACTACTCCATGCTTAGGGTGTTTGGCTGTGCTTGCTGGCCTAATTTAAGGCCTTACAACAACAAGAAACTGAGTTTCAGAACTACTAGATGTATATTCTTGGGTTATAGTTCTTCTCATAAGGGATATAAATGCTTAAATAGAAGTACAGGACGTATTTACATCTCTAGAGACGTGGTTTTCGATGAAAATATTTTTCCTTTTGAAGAATCTAAGCCACCAAACAAAACCACAAATCCACATCATCCTGTTCTACTTCCAGCCTTAGCCAAACTTGCTAGTTTTTACACTGAAAATGCTCTTACAGATATTGAACCAGTTGTTAGTAATTCCCATATGAATGATGGTCAAACTGATAATATTGCTAGTGACAACTTGTCTGGTGTCAGCTTATCTTCTGCAGATAATACAAGAAGTTCAGAGGAAATTGCAGAATATGAAGCTGAGAGCAGTTCGATCAATGCTCAAAACCAAACTCATGAACATGTGTCTGATCAACCAACTGAAGCAGCTAGTCAACATCCAATGCGAACAAGGTTGAGAAATAACATTGTACAAGCTAAACAATTCACTGATGGAACTATCAGATATTCAGAAACCTCAAGAAAATTCGCAAGCGCTGTAACTATCACAACTCCGATCATAGAGACTGCTACTGAACCTCGAAACCTGCAGGAAGCCATGCAACATCCAAGATGGAGAGGAGCAATGAATGATGAGCTCTCAGCGCTAAAACGAAATGCCACTTGGGATCTAGTTCCACCCAAACCTGGAATAAATCTCATTGATAGTAAATGGGTGTATAAAGTGAAAAGAAAAGCAGATGGGTCAGTTGAAAGATTAAAAGCAAGATTAGTTGCCAAAGGATTCAAGCAAAGATTTGGTGTTGATTACACTGATACTTTTAGCCCTGTGATCAAACCGTCAACAATCAGGGTCATTCTTTCGCTAGCAGTAACCAAGGGCTGGAATATGAGACAAGTTGATATCCAAAATGCATTTTTGCATGGAATTCTGAAAGAGGAAGTGTACATGCGACAACCACCAGGATTTCAAGACTCAGCCAAACCAAAGAATTACATATGCAAGCTCAAGAAAGCCCTTTATGGCCTGAAACAAGCCCCAAAAGCTTGGCATTCAAGGTTGACTGGAAAACTTATTGAGTTAGGCTTCAAGGCTTCAGTAGCTGATTCATCTCTTTTTATTCTCAAAAACAGAGAGATAACTATCTATATGCTCATCTATGTTGATGATATAATTATTGTGAGCTCCTCTGATCAAGCAACCGAAAGGTTGATTCAGAAATTGAAAATAGATTTTGCAGTAAAAGATTTGGGTGGTCTTGAGTATTTTCTGGGTATTGAAGTCAAGAAAACACGAGATGGTATCATACTGTCACAGAGACGATATGCCTTAGATTTGTTGAAAAGAGTAAACATGGAAAAATGCAAACCTATGTCTACACCAATGGGTTCTGCTGAAAAATTATTCAGAGAACAAGGAATACCCTTATCAGCTGAAGAACAATTCAAATACAGAAGTACAGTGGGAGCACTACAATATTTGACAATGACTAGGCCTGATTTGGCATTTGCTGTCAATAAAGTGTGTCAATATCTTCATACACCTACTGATGCTCATTGGGGTGCTGTGAAGAGAATTCTTCGTTATGTTAAAGGCACACTAGCATTAGGAGTGAAAATTCAGAAATCAACCATGATGTTGTCAGGGTTTTCTGATGCTGATTGGGCTGGTTGTCCCGATGATCGACGTTCAACTAGCGGCTTTGCTGTATTTCTTGGAGCAAATCTAATCTCATGGAGTTCCAGAAAACAGGCTACAGTGTCAAGATCAAGCACCGAAGCAGAATACAAGGCCATTGCGAATCTTACTGCAGAAATGATTTGGATCAAGTCATTACTGAAGGAACTGGGCGTGTATCAATCAAAGGCTCCTCGCCTCTGGTGTGACAACCTCGGAGCTACATATTTAACTTCAAATCCAGTATTTCATGCTAGAACGAAACATATTGAAGTTGATTTTCATTTTGTTCGAGAACAAGTAGCACGTAAAGCAATGGAAGTTCGGTTCATTTCATCAAGTGATCAAGTAGCTGATATCCTGACAAAACCACTGTCTAAAACTCCTTTTACTACACATTGTAACAATCTCAACATGTACAAGACTTGTTGGGATTGAAGGGGACTGTTAGAATTGGTCAATCCATTAGAATAGCTTGAAGTTAGTCATGCCATAAGAATAGGCTTACTTCGTTAGTTTCCTATGAAATCGGATCTATTAGTTAATCTTTTGCCAATATAAATAGAATATGTCCTCAATAGTGTGAGGCACAGTTTTGCATAAACTTGATATGGTATCAGAGCCATGCCCTAAACTTAACAGAAACCATGGTGAGTTCTTCAGCATCTTCAATCGTCTCCAAAATCTAACCTTCAGCCTTCGTATTCTAATTCTCACACACGAAGGTTTCCCCATGGAATCTGCACGTTCTAACAATTTGTTGATTACAAACTGCGGTTTCCGATGAATTATCTCCTCTGGATCTTCTTTCTCAAATGCATGGATGAGACCAAATGTCGCTGGATCTAGACTGTCCTTTCATGGATATCACTTAAGACTCGACTGGGCTAACAACTATCTTCTACTATGCACTACAAGGAGAATTGGGCCTGATGGCCCATGTAGAATGAAAACTCGATTGGTTTCAGGCCCATGTACTTAAGCCTACCCAAGCCCAGATTGCTGGGTAAGCGATGTAATGGATCCATTGTTACTCGTATCGTATTGGCTCGATGGGCCTAACCCAAAACAAAGCTTATTCCATTTTGGGGGTAAATTGTAATTAACAGTGAAACTACTCGATTTACCGAGTGGGCGATTGGTTCGTGCAATATACTCGCGCTATTATTCGCGCCAAATCGTCATATCACCGTAAAAACGCAGAACGGGGAATAGCTGTTTTGTTTTGTTTCGCCGACTTTCCTCTCCAAACTTTTCCTTCCCGATTCTGCGGATCTCTTTCTCTGTGGGATTGTGCGGAGAATCTCTTCGCTCCAAGCTCCGGTTCTTCTTTCAAGCTTGCAAACATTAGCCTCTTCTGCGTCTTCGATCTCCACCGGACGTTTTTCTTTATCGGCGATCATTTTTCTGAGATTCGATGGCTCAAGCTGTGGAAGAATGGTACAAGCAAATGCCTATTATTACCCGCTCCTATCTCACTGCCGCTATCGCCACCACAATCGGCTGTTCCCTTGATGTATGTACCTTCTCTCCCCTTTTTCCATTTCTAGCTGTAGTTTTCTTGTTCTTGAAATCATCTAGGTTTACCTTTTGTTCTTTCTAGGGATCATCTCTTACATAATGGTTTTGAAGCGGAAGGTTTTGAGAATGCCTTCAAAGTTTTCTCTCAGTCTTGATTTTGATTTGTTATGGATTCATTAATGGTTTCTTTTGCCATCCCGCATGGTTACCGATGTCGATTAGTATTGCCTTCTGAGATTTTGATTTTTAGTTTGGTCTTTTGGTTTGCCATGGCGATTCTTGATGATTTTAGTGACCGATGGGGATTGCTGTACAAAATTCTTTAAGTTCTTGTGTCAAAATTTCCTGGTACTTAGTGGTCCAAAACGGAGGCACCCTGTTTTGTTGTTTCAGGATGATTTCTATTGGAATATCATAAACTTTAAACCTGTGGCTCATCCTTATAATCTTATTAGCCTTTGTTCCACATCATTTTGCTTCTTAATTTTGGAGTTTCACAAATGATATATTGTTTTAGCTTATCATTTGGTTTAGTTAATAATCTGTTACGGATTTTATATCCTACAGATTATCTCTCCGCATCATCTTTACTTGAACCCTATCCTGGTGGCCAAGAAGTATCAGTTCTGGCGTCTGATTACCAACTTCCTGTTCTTCCGAAAAATGGGTAATTATTGAAATTCAACCAGTCCTGGCTTTTATCAATTTCAATTAAAATCATGCTTGTAGGTATTGTGAAATACCTAGAACTTGTTGTTCGGTGATAGAAAATTTTGAACTACAGGTTGTTATTCATTTCCTAAAGACTCACGTTATTTTCTCCATGCCCTTCACTAATTTGAAGAAACGGACGTTTACTGTTATGGTGAAATTTTGTTCTATTATGGACGCTACTACCTACAACATTTATCCTACAACGTATTTTATCTTCCTTCATAAGTGCGATAATTTTGAATGAAGCTTTTGTGTACATTACAAGTTCAGTATTATATGTTGGTTCAAATCTTTTGGTAAATGATCGACATTCATTGCTCATTCCGGAATGGTAGGGTTGCCGATTACTAGGTTATTAAGTAACATTTATTATCTGCCTGAAATTGTAGACCATCGACTGCTCACATGAAGAATCTTATTCATGTACTTGATACTTATGTTACATTAGCCCCTTAAGTTTGAATTTTATTCTTCATGGAAGTTTTGATGCAATGATGAAATTTATTCCATGTTTTGGAGGTACCTTTGAAGCAAGGTAGCTAAATATAAATTTGTAATAGGAAAGTTAGATTGGTGCCACAGTGATGCATCATGAAAGCTAATCATTTTAAGTATACTACTTTTTTCATGCACATTCCATTTCCTGATTGTAGTCATTGGTCATCAACTCTTGGAATAAGAACTCATGCTTGCAGCCTTGCAGTGCACGAGAGTGGTGTTAGATGTCTTGTTCTTGTTTATTTTGGGTTTTAGCTTTTATGAAGTTCTGGTCTAGATGCACATGAGATGTAATTAGCAAGCTAAAGGTGTTGATGTCTTGTTCTTGTATTTGTTGTGGAAAAAAATATTACATTGACATGCACCTTATTTTAATTGTGAACCTTTGAATCCTTTCCTCGTCCCTGCAATTATGATTTAGCCACCTCTTCCCCTTGCCCCAAAAGGATAAAACTAACCTTCTTTTACCCTATATATTCTTGGGTCGGTTACCTCTTTTTATATTCATTTAGTTACAAAGGAGCTGGAAAATTTGGCATCTTCTATATTTCTCGACTCTTTCAGCATTTTCAGTTTATATATACATATATGTATATATTTCTCTTTTGGACAAGATTGAAATTGACAACCATCCGATGTTCCACTCTTAACTTGTGATGTGTCTGTTATTGCCAGATTTGGATTTTTTGTTTCACATGTTTTTTCTTGCCCGATACTGCAAACTTCTGGAAGAAAACTCTTTTAGGGGAAGAACAGCTGATTTCTTTTATATGCTCTTATTTGGGGCCACGGTGCTAACTGCAATTGTTTTGGTTGGGGGAATGATACCATACTTGTCCGAGTCAATTGCTGAAGTTATATTCCTTAGCAACTCTCTGACGTTCATGATGGTTAGTTTCCACCTAATATGAGAGCTATTGTCTCATTATTTTCATGCAATTCAGCTTTTTACTTTAACAAATCTTCTTATACACAGGTTTATGTGTGGAGCAAGCAAAATCCGTTCATCCATATGAGCTTTTTGGGCCTCTTTACTTTTACAGCAGCTTACCTGCCATGGGTGAGTAAGCCTGGGTTTCTTTGCATATTATTATTCTTTCAGTCATCCTGAAGTTGAAAATTTGTCTATGACTAGATCCCATCCAATGTTAATTCCTTTCAGTTGAATTCTCTATTCACCAGTAAAAGCATCACCTAAACTTCACGATAGAATATTAACTTTGTTTCTTTTCCTTTTTCCTGCACAGGTTCTATTAGGGTTCTCTGTACTTGTCGGGGCCAGTGCATGGGTAGATCTACTGGTATGCTGTCTGACTCTGCATTTGGAATATAATTCTTCACAGTTAGTTATGTTTGATCCGACACTCATTAGGTTTGCATAGTTCAATATTTTCTTAACCTGGAGTCTCCCGATACTGGTATTTTAAAACATTTTAGTACGGCTAAAGTATGATATGTAATTACTAACAAACAGCAAAATAAATCAATTTCCCTCGCATTGATTGTTTACGGAAATTGTTGGGTAGTTGAGGCCAGGAATATTAGTCCGTGGTTTTTTTTTTTTATTAGCACGAATTGCTTTAAATTAATGTAACCTTTTCCCTATGGAAACGAATTCTTTTGTGACTCAGGGTATGGTTGCTGGCCACGCTTATTATTTTCTTGAAGACGTGTACCCACGAATGACAGGCCGTCGACCGTTGAAAACTCCATCCTTTATCAGGGCCTTATTTGCTGATGAAGCAGTTGTAGTGGCACGGCCCGTGGATTTGAGATTTGCAGCACCTGCTGTTGAGGATATTCATCAAGATTAGTTATTATTAGACATTTGAGCAGTCTAGTGAACTGAAGCTTACCATCTTTTGGGCATTATCCACCCAAGAAAGGAGCAACCCCTGATGACAAGGAATTGTATTTTTCATCTGTAGCATAGTACACACCAAATTTGGCTTTAATTTTCCCACCTTTGTTTGGTATTGCCTTTGTGCGATAGTGAAATCTCAATTCTATTCGCTCTGAAATTTCTTGATTCAAAATGCTACACTCGAAGATGAATTTAAGCCGTTCAAAAGTGTTCGTTACTCGAACACAAGCACAAGCAAATTGAATGATCAAATTCGTTGTGATCTGATTAACATTGAAGTCCCTTTACATTGTTGATATAACACTGACGTCCCCTTCTGTCAATTAGAGATTGAAATAAGAGAGAACTCAAATAATTCGATGAAGACATGTTTTGGGTGCACTTGGCACAAGTAGTTATTCCCGAGAACTATGTACATGCTCATGTTATTCAAACCTAAAGATCACAAATTCTTTTTCATTTCGAAGGGAAATTCTTCTGTTGTAGAAATTTGTTCGGCTGTTGAAACAGTTTGATCCGAGACCTTCTCACATCCATGTCATCAAAAGTTTGGAGATCTCAGACATAATTTTTCTGAATCTTTCCTCACATCTGCAAGTACTAGACCCTATACTTTTCCAGCAATCAACCCAGAACTCTTCTTCATGAACTGTGCTCCATATGCTGCTGTTGAGGCCACTGTCGTTGACGCCACTAGCCAGCTGCAACCCGATCGAAAGACCGGTAAGTTTTTCGATATGTTATCTAGAGATTATAAACTCAAAAAGCTAGTAGCTGACATACCTCAAGAGCGTGACATAGAGCTCAGTCTCCTGTGTTCCAAACTCAGGTTGCAGAAGCGCAGCAGCGACCAATACCAATTGAAAAACAGTATTGACCTAACACAATCATCATCCTTACTAAGTAAAATGCTTGAATCCAGCCTTTTCTGATAGCGTAATTGTGCAATTGGAAGTTATAATTACCTTGCTAATAAACAGAGGCTCAACCTTTTGGGGAGAGGAACCGTCAAGATTGAAAAAGTCATGCCAGCTTCTCCACTGAAAAATTTTCAAACAACATTAGCGAGGAAGCTAGTTCCGGAGAAACCAGAGCATCCCATCAAGAAAATATGATGGCATTGCAGGGGCTTTTAGGGTAACAATATTCAATTTTTTCACCTTCCAACCCAAGCTATTGGCTCTCTGATATACAGCACCACTAACAAGTAAGACATCTCTCCCAACAACAAGGGCAACAAGTCCAGCTACGATAGAAAACAAAATCACGATTTATACTCATAAATGAATGATGAGAAATTCCACCATTTAAACGTGTTCAAATCTGGCCGATCACATCAAAACAAAACACATACCTAGGGTAATCAATGGACTAACTATGAAGGAGATTGAAACAAGAACATTTAAATTCCACGAATGAAGATCTTCTTGAATAATGGATTTGGAGTATTTTACAATCCAACAAGAAATCCAGAATCAGCGAGAATTAGATTAGAGGAATGGAATACTTACGATGGAGAAGACCATTCTGCACCATTGCCAAAGCAACACATCCAATGAGAACCTGATCCCAGGAACAGAACAAGAGTGAATAAAAGCAACCCAATTCAAACTGTACATGAAATAGAAGGGGTAGGGGATACAAAATTTACCTTGTCAGCCAAAGGATCCAGATAAGAACCCACTACAGAGTTTATTCCCATTTTTCTGGCGGTATATCCATCCAGCTACGAAAGAGGGGGCAAAAGCTAATTAAAAGTATATCAACCGTTTTCGTATTCAGAATATTATTGTGATTGAGTCAAGAAAGATAACATCAGCCGAGTACCCAGTCGGTTGCTCCTGATATAGCTAATCCCACCATCGCCGAAGAGTACCAGCCGTTTGAAATCATCCTGTATCAACATCCAGATGATGCAAATGTATCGATCATTAACTTCAAGAATGTACAACGGAAATGCCAATAAGGAAAACAACGAACAGATGAGTCAATTGGGAAACATGGAATGAGATTTAAATTTTGATGAAGTCAAGGGTGGAGAAACATTACCATCCAAGAAAAGGACCGGAAATTAACCGGCTTACTGAAATTAAGTTGGGCAAATTTACGAAGCCATGTACCAAATTATCATTTGTTTTGTTCGAATCCGATCGATCCAACAAGTGTGGCCCGGATGATACTGACCCAAATCCTATTCTGAGAGGAAGATTGGTTCTGCGAAGCAAATTGAATCCAGAATTTAAAGCTTCAACTCTGTGCAAAATAATTCTATTTCCTTGTACATAAAGGGGAGTGGCGGACTGCAAAAGCTTCCATGGCGGAGACGACAGGAAAAGAGGACCATGAAAGGGAAAAATCAATTTTGAGAGAGGAGAAAGAAGCCTCGTTGAGTGATAACCGAAGGGAGACAGAGGCTGGGATGGAAAAGAAGAAAGCGGAGAGAAGGGAGCTGAAATTGTACATGTGGTGGTCGTAAGGAAGGTTTTGAACCGACTGGGATTCTTCTTGATTAGAGCTTTAAGAGACCTAAAAATCGCCATTAGTAGGTCATTTTCTTTCCGATTCAGGCCTTTGTAATAGGTGAAGTCTCCTCCGAGGTAGACGGTGGATTCTAGTCGGTGTTCCTGCAATTAGGTTTTACAGGTTTCGGATGAAGACGACGGCGAACACGTGGATTTTCTACAGACAATGGCTGGGCTTTTTGACAAGCCCATGGACCATTTCAGCCCGATAATAAAAAACACACGTGGATTTTCTTCCGACAATGACTGGGCTTTCTGACAAGCCCATGGACCATTTCAGCCCGATAATAAAAAACACACGTGGATTTTCTTCCGACAATGGCTGGGCTTTCTGACAAGCCCATGGACCTTTTCAGCCCGATAATAAAAAACACACGTGGATTTTCTTCAGACAATGGCTGGGCTTTCTGACAAGCCCATGGACCATATCAGCCCGATAATAAAAAACACACGTGGATTTTCTTCCGACAATGGCTGGGCTTTCTGACAAGCCCATGGACCATTTCAGCCCGATAATAAAAAACACACGTGGATTTTCTTCAGACAATGGCTGGGCTTTCTGACAAGCCCATGGACCATATCAGCCCGATAATAAAAAACACACGTGGATTTTCTTCCGACAATGGCTGGGCTTTCTGACAAGCCCATGGACCATTTCAGCCCGATAATAAAAAACACACTTGGATTTTCTTCCGACAATGGCTGGGCTTTCTGACAAGCCCATGGACCTTTTCAGCCCGATAATAAAAAACACACGTGGATTTTCTTCAGACAATGGCTGGGCTTTCTGACAAGCCCATGGACCATATCAGCCCGATAATAAAAAACACACGTGGATTTTCTTCCGACAATGGCTGGGCTTTCTGACAAGCCCATGGACCATTTCAGCCCGATAATAAAAAACACACTTGGATTTTCTTCCGACAATGGCTGGGCTTTCTGACAAGCCCATGGACCTTTTCAGCCCGATAATAAAAAACACACGTGGATTTTCTTCAGACAATGGCTGGGCTTTCTGACAAGCCCATGGACCATATCAGCCCGATAATAAAAAACACGTCGATTTTCTTCAGACAATGCTTGGGCTTTCTGACAAGCCCATGGATCTTTTCAGCCCGATAATAAAAAATACACGTGGATTTTCTTCAGACAATGCCTGGGCTTTTTATCAAGCCCATGTACCTTTTCAGCCCGATAATAAGAAACTCAAGATCCGTTCGGCCCAAGAAAACTTAGGTCGAGGATCTTCTCCAGCCCTAATAACCCAATAGTAATCTTTTGTTTGGTCCTCATTGAGGGTTGCCGAAGCCCAACAAACATAATCATTGGTTGGACCAAGATCGGTCTTGTCTATGGCTTGTCCAATTGTGGCTTCTTTCAAAAAGTTATTTGATAATTTATTTTGTGAAAAGAAAAAAAAACTACCATGTATGAACACAAAACAAGCTAGTATCTCCATTATATCCCATTTTCAAGGTCCCAATGTTCAAAACCTTCCAATTGAAGAAAAATCATAAGATTTGTTGATTTATGCTATAAACATTATGGATGCCCTTCAATCTCACTCTTGTTAGAATGAAGAAGAAAAGAAAGAGTAATGATAGTTCCAAATACAATCTTCTTTTGAGAGCCGCCATGGCTTAATTTCCTTCTCCAGTAAAGAAAAAACGTTGCAATCCTCGAAATGAAGCACAAACAGATAAGGGAAATCAGAAGCAAAACAAAGAAACGAGACCCTTTAGAAGTGGAGCAGGAAATGAAGATCAAATGGGAAAGTCGTGTTTGAGAATCCTGTAACTGAAACCAGGAATCCCATTGAAGCGATTGCTTTTTGACAATTCAACAGCCTGCAATTGTTGGGGAGAATCCCATTATTGCCTTTTCTCTTCTTCCACTTCCAAGTCAAGGACACAAGCCAAAAGCTTCCCTTACAATCGCTTCTCCTCGAAGCATCTCCACTTATCCTCTGAGAGCTGCCATGGCGTTCCACCTCAAACTTGGTGAAGTACTCAATCTCCTTCATCACCAGCGACCCCACAGTGCCTCGCGTGCCAATTGCAAGTGGAGCAACACCACCCATTTTCTCAGAGAAGCTTCTGCTTCTGCTCATCCCTTTATACATTCTAATGCCTTCTCACATGCCCTTTTCTCGATGACTTTTGGGGTTGCTTTGAGTTTAGGCCATCCATCTCCTTGTTTGATGAAATTTACTTTACATAAAGTTGATTATATGAAGTTTCTGCGTGATTGGTGGATTCTGGGAGCCAAATGGACATCATACTCTACTTGTTATTTGCTCTGGAGGCATGTTTCTCCATTATAATGTCTTTCTTAAGATCTCTTTTGACATGTTTGGCCATCATTAGCACAGGCATGCCCTCATGGGTTTCCTGAGAGTTTTTCATTTATTTCTCTTATAATTATAAACCAGAGAACCAAACAAGGAGCCAGACCATTGTTATCTTGCTTTTTGCTCCATGCCATCATTTTAGTATTCCTACCAGGGTAAGGATGATTTAGAGTTCCCATTCAGTGGTGATGCTAGATCCGCCCTTATGACCTTAAATGGCATACCTCAGATGTACAATTTCTATCTAATCCACAAAAAAGGTTCAATCTTGAGTCAAAACATGCTGTAATTTTATTCTTTTATTTAAGTCACATAATAAACTGAAAACTACAGCGTTCTTTTCTCTTTTTCTTTTATCACTTATAACTCTGAAGCTTGAAACTGTTTTTGGATCTAGAAAGTGAAAAAAATTTGTCTCAAATAGCAAGTGAACCAATTCTAAAACCTATATCTAAATTAACAGGAAGTGTTCAGAAGAGAAAATAGTAGAGGGTTAGGGAACAGACAAGACCAGACAAGTAGAAGCCCTTTCAATTGATCAGATCTCCATTAATCATCCAAGAATGCTGAATATGGCTTCAGAAATTTATGTGTAGTGTGCCCTCCAACACAAAAACCTGAAGAAACAGAATTAAGTTTCAGGAGTCTATCAAAACCAACTAGTCAGAATGATCCTCACAAGTTGAATGCATCAATACGTTGACTACCATGATTAATTGCTCCCGCGCATCTCAAATGCACTTATGATTATCGAGCCAGGTTCGTTACGAAAGAATCGAACATCTGTTTCAGAATAGTCTTTACTTCATCCTCTGCAAATATGAATTCAATAGCATCTCTTGCCAGCTGAAATATTTCCTTTTTTCCAAGACCTGTCAAGAGAAAACGAGGGACCTCAGACCATTATGTTTTAATCTAATGTTCATTGCATTTATCATGAACAATATAGTTCTTAGTTACCAAACGCAGAGGCTGCCAAACTGTATTCTTTTGAAACGCTGGTGGAGAAAACCCCAGAATCATCAGTGCAGATTACTAAAGGATGGTTTGCTTTATACAAGTCAGCTGCATTGCCAATCACAGGTTGTTACAATGGTGATTCTAACTTTATGTGCATAGAATAACCCAAAAGGTTACTATGAATTTCTTAATTGAACCCTTCCAATACATTTAAGAATGAGAACTAACCAAAGTGATGAACATCTATTGAAGAGACTGAATTGGTCCTGATGTTGGATGTGAAGCAAATTTCAACCTGAAAGGAGAGAAATAGGACTTTTTAAGACAGATTCAAAGACATCGACAAAGCTGGGAAGAAAGGATGTAGATGTTTATTCACTCTAGAAGGAACGTCAGGTAATTTTAGACCATTTGATTTCTTTTGGGCTAGAACTGTTTCTCTACTTAGAAAATCTTGAACTGTGTGCTTTTCTTTTTTCAAAATTATAAAAATATTTTCAAGACTCCAATATCATAACAAGAAATGGTCTAAACTCATGGTCAATAATCTTCAGCTAAAGGACCTAAGGATGTAAAAGAAAGCCAGTCTCAAGCAGCAGTGTCATCAAGAAGAGAAAACTCATGGCAGAAATACTAAATTTCTGACCGGAACGTTCAAACGTTTCAGCTTCTCCCAGTCTTCTCCTTGAAAGAAACACGCATGGCCAACCCTCTGAGGCCAAAACTCTAACATAGCTTGTATCTCCTTCGGATTAGGTACCTACAAGCACTAACTTCCAGGAATAAAGATCAAACTGGTAAGGGCATTTCAAGTCCCAGCAAGCGTGAGTACACGAAAAGATAGTGTACCTCGCCACAGTGAAGTGTTATGTCAAGGCCATTTTCTTTTGCAAATTGAAGAGCAGGCAAAAAGGTGGTCCTGCATCATGTTCAAGAAGGGTTAGATTCTATTCCAACTTAAACAAAAAAAAAGCTTTTGTGACAAATGGCCTTGGGAATATACCATTCACCCACAATTGGATTTCCTGAAAGATCAATACCAACTACTCCCACATCTTTCAATTCCAGTGCAAGTTTCACCTGCAATAAGTAGTGCAAGATAAATGTGATTGTTTCATCCACTATCCGAGGTGCAAGCTCAACGTAGTAAAGTTTTCTTTGCTAACATACAGTTTCCATGGCATCCTCGGTCGTCTCTCGTCGGTCAATGCTCAAAAGAAGTCTAACATATATCCTTTTTCTTGGAGTAACATTTCTAGCATTGTCTATAGGCAGAGAATTCAACGAACTTCGGGCATCAACATCATGTGGCATGAAAGCAACATCGACACTACTGATACTTTTCAAACCTTCCACAACTGCTTCCATGTATGACCGTTTGGTCATTCCAATTGACTTGTTTTTCTGTTTAAAATGAAATCCATACCAAGCAAGTTGATTTATAATCTCCACAACTAAGCCTAACCCCTAGACAATAAGAAAGTACATTCCTGAATTGAAGGCAACTGATAGAATACCTTCGGAGTTGTTCTTAACTCAAGGTAAACAACATTCTCAGAAGCAAAGTCTTCAATAACCTGGTTAAAAGTAGATTGATAGGAGAAAGTTACACAGCGTACATCTACAATTAATGACTTTTTAAAAAAAGGAAAAACAATAAAGATGTTTACATACTTCTCTGGTGATTCTTGTAATAGTTGTATGATCAGTGGTGACCATGTGGATCAGGTCAAACAACTTGAACACTTCAACAAGAGAACGGTCACCTGAATGAAGAGACACATAAGAACTCTGTCCCTCAAGCTATACTTTGTTTGGATTTTGAAAACATTATAGGCAAGCAAACAAAGAAACCTACGAGTGAGAGTAGTTTTATAAGCTTAATTCTCAAAAACCAAAAACAAAAAGTCAAATAATTATCAAATAGAGCTGTAGATATTGGTGTACGGATTTTATGTAACATGGAAAAAAGAGTACATATTACAATATCGAGAACCCTATAAGAAAACTACAAAAACTTGAGTTAAACGTCAATATCCAAACAGCAGTATCTTTTGAAACAACTGGCCATGGTTGGAGCTTGCTGACATTACATAACATAAATTTCAAAGCATTGAATTAGAAATGTAATCGGTGTTAATTTTGTTGCACATTTCCAAAACAACTAGAATCCAAGAAGGAAGGAAGAAAGAAACGGCGTACTTTTGAGGATGACATGCTCGAAATCAGAAAACACTAAGACGCCCTTCTCACCCAACTCTCTGGCAAGCTCCCTGTAAGAGAAACACCATCTCAGACGCAAATAAGTGAAAATCAAAAGTGGCGCAAGTATAGAGAAGACAGAAAATGGATATAATAGGGAAAAGAAGGTCACAGTAAAGTAGAATCTCTGATGGAGCCATTGAGGTGAGCATGAAGCTCCACTTTCGGCATCGACTCGCACCATTCCATTTCTGCTTCTCTATCTCTTTGGCTCTACAGCTGAATGTGTTGCTGAAGAACAACAATCTTACCCAACACCATTGACTCGCATAACTGCTATGTGCTATCTCTGAAATCCGTATTCCTTCCTTCGTTCAGGGTTGACTATATCTTTGGGCCGGGCTCAATATTCTAAAAAACACCACTCCATGGGCCTGACTATACGGCCCAATAAGAACCACTGGCCCACATTATAATTCACTCGTCTAATTTGTAATAGACAATTTATGGATAAAATAATACTCATTTAATGTTATTTTGATTTAAATACGCATATAATTTTTTTAAATATAAAAAATATTGAAGATAAGAACATTGTTGAATAATTATTGGGGAAGTGCAAAGCCCCAAGAAATGAATCAAATTAATAGTTTCAACTAACCTCTACACCATATGGATGCAATTACTGCTGCAACTTGCCCGCTACAATTAAATGTCCGCATTTATTTTCTTATAACCTAATGCTATTATTTTTCTTTTCATGTACCAATTCAAATCTTTGTTAACAATTTTTTGTTATTATTACTGAATTAATTGTAGCTGATACTTTATTATCGCCACCAAAAATATATACGATCTATGTGCAGAGCGGGAAGAACCGGTCGATAAAGAACGTGGTGGACATAACTTCATACCTCACATCAATTTAATAATCAAGTTGCAAACCCAGCTATGATTTTGGTACACAATTTAAAGCTCAAAGTGGACCCAAAATTATAAAATGGTATGATATGATATTGTCCACTATGAGTACAAGCTCTCGTGACTTTACTTTGGGTTTCTTATAAAGCCTTATACTAAAAAAGATTAGTATGGCTCACTTATGAACTCAGGATCTTTCACTAAATTAACTAACATGGGACTCACTCTCAATAATTCTCGACAAGAACAAGGTTTATTAGATGAGGATACGAAAGATTTAGGGAGTTTTGGAGAAATACAGTAGCTTCATTTGGGAGGGAAGGATAGTTGATAGTATACATAAATTGAAATAGTATAACAAAATTAAACAAAGACCAAAGTTATAGCCTTTCCCACAAAAAGTGGCTCTAAAATTAACCCGACCTCTCCAATATGGTAGCCTTCAGAGGGTTCTTCATAATCACCGTAAACGCAAAAGTCTCGGTCGGGTCGGGGGGGGCTCCAGGAGCCGGGACCCACTTGAATGCCTGTACCATTCTTGCCAGCATCATGTGAACATGCAACGTCCCCAATGTCATGGCCGGGCAGATCCGCCGTCCTGCCCCGAACGGCACCATCTTGACGCCCTTAGTTCCTGTTACGTCCACGCCAACACCGTCGCCTTCCAAGAACCTATCCGGCCGAAACGAACCCGGTTCTTCCCACGTGTTGGGGTCGTCCGATAAATGAGCCGTGTAAAACTCCACGCTGGCGTCCGCCGGGATCGTGTATCCACCGAGCTCCGTCTCTTTCGTCGCCGCGTGAGATAGTAAGAAATGGCTGGGAGGGTGTCGCCGGAATGTCTCTTTCACAACTGCCCCTAGATATGGCATTTTCTCTACGTCGCCTTCGGTTACCACACCATCTTTACCTGTTACAACATTCCACTAAAAGGTTAACTTTTAGCTTTAATTTAGCTCAATAAATTTCAATTTTGAACCCATCTTCCAATTTTGTTCCTAAGAATGTTATGATTACAAGCTATTTTTATCTATTTAAACAAAATATGAGGGATGGATGAACATTACCCACAACGCTAATGATTTCGTTGTATAGTCTTTCCTGAATGTGTTGGTCTTGAACCAAATGAAGCAAAGCCCACTCCAGCGCCGTGGCGCTGGTATCAGTTCCGGCATTAATTACCTCCGAACAAAGCGTGACCAGCTCCTCCTCCCCCAACCGCCCACGTCCAGGCGTTTCCAGTTCAAATAGCGAATCAAGATACGCAGCTCCAATTGGACTAACCATCTCCGGCAAATCCTTCATCACGCTCTCATCCCCATTCCTCTCAACGAACAACCTTCTCCTCCTTATCAACGGTATCAGACATTCCAACTGTTTTCTCCTCAGCTCCTTCGCCTGCTTCAGTTGCCGTCGGAACAAAGGTGTGAGCACCGGCAAAAAGTCAGGGAGCTTCGGCAACGTAATCAACATCACGTCCTTCAGTATACTCTCTATCACCTTAATCTCCTCTTCCGGGATTTTCGCTCCAAAGCATATACAGATCAGAATGCTACATACCGACAGCCGGCAGTTGCTCATAACCTCCACGAATCCCTTCTCCGAATTCTCTTTCCTCAGTCTTTCCAAATGGCTTTTAATCGCCCACTTCCTTATCCAACTACATTGCTTGATTCTCGCCGGGTTTATCAGCTCCGTCACGAAGTTACGGCGGAGTGTTCGCCACAGGGGACCATACTCAGCTGAGTTGACAGCGCATTTTCCGACGCTAAAGACTAGGCGAATAGGTGAGTCAGCAGGACGACTGGCAAATAAGGGACCACGCTGCACGAGAGCTTCGTGAATCAACTCCGCACTAGACACAATGATGAGTGTGCGTTGCCCCATTTGCATTGTGAAAATGGGACCATATTTTTCACGTAAATCGCGAGCCACGAAAATAAACGGACGACGTTGGAGAATAACTTGTATGAGATTTCCGACAATCGGCCAGCCCGGTGGCCCAGGAGGGAGATTCTTGGAGCCACCCCCAGTAGCAGACCAGTAACGCCACCACAAGGAGAAAAAAAGGAAGGCCAGGAGAAGAACAGCGGCATCCAGTAAGTCCATAGCAGAGGCGAGGCGAGATCAAGAAATGTGATTGATAGTTGAAAGTTGAGAATAAATGGCGACGTCTTTGCATATAAAAAACCAAAGGTGAGAACGGGGGGTGGGTGGCCCGGTGAGCGAAGTGAATGAGTTTGGTTGATTAAACAACGCAATAAATATAAAGAGCTACTCGCAGGGTACGGCTTAAACAGCAAGTAGTTGAGATGATGCCTTATAGTGTTTACTTTTACCATCCTTCCCTTCCAAAAATCTACTTTAGAATTAATTCTCTTCGCTTTAAAAAAAAAAAAAAAAAAAAAAAAGAATGGGGAAGAGGAGTTTGTTGCGATCACGCAAAGGGGCAAATAGAGCAAATAGGGAACCATTTTGGTTGCTTTATGTCATGCCATTAAT
The DNA here is from genome assembly GCF_002738365.1 of Cucurbita moschata. NCBI lineage: Eukaryota > Viridiplantae > Streptophyta > Magnoliopsida > Cucurbitales > Cucurbitaceae > Cucurbita > Cucurbita moschata. The sequence goes on from NW_019268531.1 coordinate 2,627,683, forward strand.
TGGACAACTTTTAATCACCAGAGTTAATTTAATATTCCGCTAAAGTGGTTGCCAAAACGTCAACTCATTTGATTACCATAACTTTTAGGCATTAAAATGCGATTACGAGGAGTAAAATTTGGCATATTTTTGGATGAGAGACTTATAATTAGGTGCATAAAATATGCAAAGTTTTGTTAGATGTGAAAATGGGTAATAATAAATGGTGACAAAAGTGTGGGACCCTACCAGTGAGTCAAGATCTTATCCACGCAAACCAAATAACGAAAAATAAAATCACAACCAGCTTGGTGGGGTGGTTGTTTCCTGCATTTATGAAGTTTACCAATTCCCAAAATGCTAATCAAACATTGTTTTTTTCAATAATTCTATGTCGCTGGATTCAACAACTATTCTTCATTACATGTAAATATATATAAATATTCTTCATTCATTGCCTGCCCTCTAATATAACTATAACTAAATTATAATCAATATGCTCAGATTTAGGTGAGCAGTTCTTATTTTGGGTTTTCTTAGATGAATAAAGTTTCTAATTTTCAGGTAATATGCAAAACAAGATTTTTTTTATCAACTTAGATCTGTGCTTAATTGCTGCAAAATAAACGCCTACAATTTTGGGTATGATCCCCTGTCATTCAACATCGCCCAATATACTATTTCATCTACCATTGATAAAATTAAATAATTATTGAAATATTAATGAAGGCAATAAGGTAGTGGTGGGTGAGAAATAATGCACAGAATTTATTGGCGTTTGCCATGTGACGTGTGATATCAACACTGGGCGCCTGCTGCTGCATTATGGGTCTCAATTCTCGTGTCCAATAAGAAGGAAAAAAAGGAAAGGCAAAACGGCTGCGTTTTTTGTGAGTTTAGCCCAAAAAAATATCAAATAAATGCACTTTATTTCGCAATGGACTAATCTTATGAACAGTGTTTTGGTGATATAATTTGGAATTTAGACGCACTTTATTTTGTTTTCCTATGCACGCTCACACCGCCACTGTAGTGGTAGCATTGTAACCTTCGTGATGTACTCATTATTCTTCAAAGTGTTGTCTGTTATGTTGTCGCCATTTTCATAGATTTTTATTTATATATATATATATATATATAAAGTATAGTTTATATTTTTTTTTAAATATAAAACATCTGAATAAATTAAATAGCATTTATAATTTAAAAATACTCAAAATTCCAGACTTTTTAGGGTCCATCTAACCGAGCCGTTCCAAGTCCATAATCGGACGCTTAGAGGAGGAGTGAGCCACTCCACGTTCTAACAGCATTTTAGTGGGCTGGGCTATAGGAAACATGAACTCAGGCTTGACTTAACCTAGGCCCAAATCTCAACCAACACAACCACAATCTCCTCTCCCTGTGGCTACAAAATCGGCGTCAACAACGATCTCCTTCAATCACAGCTTTGCCTGTGGGAAAACAATATACGTAGATGAGACTTGCGCTTTCTTCTGAAAGGGAAAGAGATCGGAGGAGAAGGTGTACCTGAGAGTAGATGAAGGTTCCGAGGATTGCGATGGCAGCTCCAATGGCGTTGATGGGTCGGACAGGAGTGTGGAAGATGATAATCGACGACACTATTACGAAGATTCTTTTCATTGTGTTACCCACGCTGAATGTCAGTGGCGATATCTGATCTAGAGACATGTACGACACTTGGTTGTACAAGTGGTAGAACATACTTTGAGCTCCCAACCACCTGAATTTCACGCAAACACAAACGATGGGTTTAACTTCAATCTCCCAATATCACATTCTAAATAAAGATCAGATCGGACCACATGTGAGGGAACAAAAGGACACTGGATTCCCATATTTCAGATAGCGAAGAAATTTGGGATTTGGAGGGTTTTGTAGTTACCAAATGAAATTGGGACCAATTTGGGAGAGAGCACTTTGGAATCCGTCAGCCCACAACTTGGGTCCCTCCACAGCAATGGCGAAAGGAGTAAGAATTAGCAGAGACAGCAATGAGAGGCAAGCGTAGTAATTCATCCCACTCACTGACTTTCCCTTCATCCCTTTCTTTGAGAATATGTTTCTAAACACAAATGCCAAGTTCGATATCATCGCTCCCGAGAAACCTGAAACACAAACCCCCAAATTGAGATTTACAGCGGCAAGTAAGCACAGACATTCCGGCAAGGATTCCTCACCGGTCATGTTGAAGTTGAGCTCAGTAACGGCGGAAAGAGCGCAGCCTCCAATGATTGGGATAAGAGATAAGTAAACTGGCAATGGAAACATCTCGCCCAATAGAAACCTGGACACCAACACACTGAAAGCTGGCTCCCCACTCTTGATTATGTGAGTGAATGAGACTGCGACTTTGGACATGCTCACAGTTGCTGCAACATGCCCAATCGAATGCGCCACTGCAACCTATAAAAGTAACCATATCACACAAAATATCCGATTAGTGATCTGGAATTGAACTTTCGAATGCTCTGTTTTGCAAAACAACAGAGCAAACACATCATGCATAAGATTAGTCCCTAATCCAATTTGTAATGCAGTTTATTACATTCATATTCTTCGAAAATCAAAACCCAGGTTTTTGAATTGAAGAAAAATTAATACCAAAACAGAGCATCTCAAAGTTATAATTATATTTACCGGCAGTAGGGATTTCCAGAAATCGAAATCGGTTTTGGGAGCGTCGACCATTCTAGTGGCCCAAGAAATAAGCATCATGAGCGATCCAGCCGCAAGGGAGAGAGTGGAGGTGAGCCATGGATAAGGGAAGGCATTAAGAACCTTCTTGTTATAGACATTGAACACCACATTCAAAGCCCACCAAGTGGCGAAATAGAGCCCAATTTTGAGTTTCTGAGCCGTCTGTTCATCGGGAAGCTCAATGTTAATCTGAAGAGGTCGGGATTCAGCCTCATACGCCTTGCACACCGTCGAACGCTGAGATGATTTTGTGGGGAAAGAAAGATTCTCAACGGATGAGATGTGAAGTGGTTTGTTGGTAGAAAGAGATCGATCGACATGCTTAAGAGCACAGCAATCCGAGGATTGCAATGGAAGATTCGGCCATGGAACTGGAGATTTTCTGTTGAAAAACTCAGAGGAAGTGAGATTGGAAGATGTGAGCCTAAGTGAAGAGATCATGGTGCTTCTCAAAACCTGATAATGCAAAGCAGAAAAGGATGAAACCCAATAGAAAGAATTTGTGGGTGAGTGAAAAGAGCGAGGAGAGGAGTGGCTATTTATAATACAATTTTGAGTTCAATTACGCAAAGGGAGAACCGTTGGATCTTCAAATTTTCATTAGCCCGATGAGGGAATAAAATTCAAATTAGTAATTCAATTCCTACCTTCTCTTTATGCTTGATTAAATTTGTTTTTGTTCTAAAACCATGTTGGATCTGTTCGATAGCCGTTTCGGTGGAAATTGGCGTTTGGTGAGAATGAAGAGACGAAAATGATATATACAAGTAGGGGTGTTTGAATTGGCCTCTCTTCAATTCCAATTTCCTTCAACATGTTTTTATCAATTCATTGATTTTTCTACCGCATTTCCCCACTTCAAGGAAACCTCCTCCGGATTGATATTTCCATTTTCTGAGAGCGTTTATGCACCGCAAGTTGCTAAAGTGGGATTCTAATGGGAATGATACAAAAGGACAAGGGTAAAGAAAATCTCAAATCTCAAGGACGCAGACACGACACAAGCCATTGTGACAGACAAGGCGCAAGCTCATGTGGGAGCAGCAGCGGCAGCACAGAGGCGCTGTGCTGTGTCATTTCAGCAAATAATTAGCGGCACATATTTGAAGTTGAACTGGAATATAATTGACGGCTGGTGGAAGCGAATGGGAGTTTGCCGAGTTTTGTTTGAACCGACCAATCATTCTGTCCTTCTGATTCCTGGGTCCTCCCAACAACCAAAATTAACGGCTACCATTTTTTTTTTTTTTTAGTCCTTTTTCTCTTCTTTTTCAAAACATACTTTACACAAATTTCGGTGGGTGAAGATATTTATTTACTTTCAGTTAAGAGTTGGCCAAATATAAATGGAGTGTTATTGACTTACCCTCTAAGTTAAAGAGTGTATGTAATCACATCCAATTTGTCTTTACCAGTGTAGGTTAATAACATCGGATTTGTCTTTGAGAAGAGAGTGTAAGTCAATAACACTTTTGTCTAGTGAAAATAGAGAATGTAGGTTAATAACACTAAACTTGTCCTTAAGAAAAGAGTGTAGGTCAATTACACTTTTGTCTTCTCAATAGTGAAACAATAGACCGCACTTGATTAGTTTGCATTTTTTACTTTCAAGAAATTATTGAATTTACAAAATAGATGCAATGCAAAACTAAAAAAAATTTAGACTTCTCAATAAATTATTGAATTTCCCAAAAACATGCAAAACTCATAAATAGACTGCAGTGTACTAGGGATTGGTAATTTGTCCCATTTAATTTGATTGGAAAGTGAATATACTCCCTGATCACTTCTTGGTCCATGCATAAATGATTTACTCCAAGATTTGTAATTTTGTTCCATTTAATTTGATTGGAACAAGTAAATATCTTGGTTTATCACACTGATGAATAGAATAAGGATGTGTTAAATAAACATCCGAAGTTTTGAAGTTGGATAATAACACCAAGATCAGTACTCTGAATCACTTGAGAGGTTGTGAAAGAAAATACGAACATCTCGAATATGCCACCTTTGAGCTTTGTGAGAAATTTGAAGATGCTTATAACGTATTCTTAATATTGGATGATTAGCGACCGTAAAGGCTTCATTGATTGAGTTAGGGTTTGACTTTAGGTTTAATACTCCTCTTGAACTATACCAAGATCGTTGCTTTGATACCATGTTAAGAATGAGAAATAGAAATAGAATTGGGATGGAAATGGTGCATTCTCATTTATATTCATAAGCTTTAGATAGGATATAAGCTATCAACTAATACATATCACTAAGAAAAATATAAACTAATTTAATATTGAAAATAAAATAAAATATACTATAAATCAAATCATATTGAATATTAGGATGTAATAACTAAATATATTTTCTACCAAAAAAACAAAAAAATTGAGAATTTCTAGTTTAATTAATTAAAATGTTTAATAAAAGTAGGAATTTTAGAATAGTCTCTAAATATTATTACCACCAACCTAATGACAAATTCAAAATACAGTTAACCACCAAACGCCCACCACAGGAGACCAACACTAAACTTAGAACAAGAAAATTTTGTTATTGAAGTTGAAGGTTAGAGTAAAGTCAATGCCCGAACCTCCTCGATCCTCTCTGATTCTTCCAACCCCTACAAACCATTCACCATTCGTCTCTAAATCACCGCCGGGGCAGGGGGAAGTGCTTTTCAAGGTGCGTTCTTGACTTCTCGACTCTTCCTCTTCCTCTTCCTCTTCCTCTTCCTCTTCCTCTTCCTCACCTACTGCTTATCCAAACCAAAAACTCAATTAATTAAACACCTCCATATTTCAAATTATAAGATCGTTATGTGAAATTACGACACTAAATTTCAGAATATTGTTACCGTAGTTTAAAACAAAAAACTTAAAAAGTGGGCGTTTTAGGGATTTTCCCGCATCACAGCCGCTCTGATCCTCTCAACCGTGCACTTAATCAAGCTGTTCACAGTGGCCACTGATCCAATTGACAGTCTAGCCGTTGGAACTGAATCAACCAGGATTTGAAATGCCACCGTGATGAGTGACCCACCGGAGCCCAGCTCCAGAATTTCCCCACCGTTGGCCCCGGCGGGTCCGTCAGGGAGTATGGCGAATCCTGACGGTAAAAGTGCCACGTAATCCGGATCGCAACCGCTTAGCACCACGTTCATTGCAACTGTGTCCACCGGAGCATAAATAACGTAGGATCCTGTACAGTCGGTGCAGCTTTCTTGTAGTATCAGCATATTGCTCTGGCTCGAATTTGCACTCTATAAAACACATTTACAATTTTCAGCAATCTATTGTGTTAAAAACCCCAAATAATAAAAAAAATCTTACTGACATTGACACGGAGCAAGGAAACACAATTCCCGGAGTGGCGGCCGTTGGCTATGTGCGCCATTTCCTGGACTAACCCCCCATTCGACAGAATATCCCACTAAAAAAAAAAAAAACATTCCAATTATTTCAGCACTTGAAATTTAAAAATCTAAGCATTTGAATATCTTGATGTATGTATGGGTACCTCGCTTCGAGATTTCTCTTTCCGAAGGAAATCAAACACAACCTTAGGTGGAACAGGGATCCAAAAAGAAGTGGCGGCGCTCAGCACAACACCAGGTGGTCGCCCTGGTTCGTCGGTGCTCTTCCTCGTTACAACTCGAACATCATCACCAGCGGCGATTGGTAACGCCGTCCACGCGTGTACACTCGACGCGCCAACGCCAGCGCAAAAGCTCGTCACCATTCTCTCGGCTAGCTTCAGCATACTCTTCCTCCCTTCAATACTCGATATGACTGCCATAATTCATTGGTGGGAATAGCATTAAGTTACTGAGTAATGATGAAAACAGAGGAATGATTTAGAGTAGAGCAGAGTAGAACCGCGTAGATCGCCGGTGGATATGGAGGTGGCGATTGATGTGGCAAAACGTTCAGATTGCCTATCTAAAGTAGCAACCCATCGTTTAGCCCCAAAAGCGAGGCCTGAATTAAAGAGCGGTCTGTACATTGTCGGGACACCAGTTTCGTCCGCCTCAACATGTTCCACCCAAGTGATCTGAAAAATAAGGCCATCATCAGCACCCGTAGGTGTTCATAATTTTAATTAGTTGGTTGGAACTAGAATTAAAGAACAACACCTTTGAATAGCCATTGGGCAATTGTTGAATCAAACAACCAGAAGGTCTCCTTCGGGTCCTTGGCATGGAACAGGGCCGCAGGGTGTCCAAGGAAACATCAGCCACCGCCCATACCCCATCCCCCTGCTGTTTGCAGTATCTTACAAAGTAGTTTTCACGTGTTGGAACAAGTGGCGATGGAACTTGGAATTCAGCACTCATCTGTCCACACGAAACCATCACAAATTGTCCACTTTGAGTATAAACTCTTAAAAAAAATTTAATTTGAGTACCAGGTACAAGGCGCCGTTGAAGTTTCCGGGTAGGCCAGGCGAAAGAACTTCAACGGTGGACGCCCGGGAAACAATGCCGCAGAACACAGTGGACCATTGCGTCTAAGAAACAAACAAACATATAATTAATTTTACATTGATTAGAATTAAAAACAAATTAAGGATTAGAATTAGAGACAAACGTACAGCGTCCATTAAAATATCCACGAGCTTAATATGGTTCATGAACACAATAGCCGAAACTCGAGAAGCTTCGGTTCTAAAGCCCAAGGGTTTGGGCCCAACTCTGCCCCCAAAACAGCTCAAATACTCTGCTTCGTTAAGAACCACTTCACTTGACTTGGTATCAGCCGGAACCCACAACGGTTCTCCGGCCTGAGCCATTCGGCTCAATTCCTCCATGCCGGAAACCGCCAGTTCTACAATGATTGGCTTGTCGGCTTCTGAAGGTCTGGAAATGGAGCGGAGAAAGTCGCACGCTCCATACATTTCCCCCACGAAACCCGACGACTGTGGAGCATTGGACGGCAGGTGATAGTACGAAGAAGGGACAGACTTGGTGGATTTCAGGCCATATCCACTCATTCGCTCCATCTGTGTCATATCATCAATAACAGCTACAAATCAGCTCAACATTAAACAAAAATTAGTGGTATGAAAATTATTATTATTATTGAACTAATTTTGATATTAAAAAAAAAAAAAAAAAAAAAAAAAAAAAAAAAAAAAAAAAAAAA
>NW_019268531.1:2636037-2638200 GCF_002738365.1 Cucurbita moschata
TAAAAAAAAAAAAAAAAAAAAAAAAAAAAACCAATTGAAAAGGAAAGGAATGTGGGCTTTATTAGTGATTAATAAATTTGCAATAAATGTTGGGCAGTAATGTCACAGCTTTCTACTCGTATCTATCAACAAATCTTGGAAGGAGCTGTCACACTTTAAAAGATGAATGTGTTGGGTGTGTTGGATAATGAATGACCCACGATGGCTAATTTAGGGAAAAAGAGAAGGGGTCGAGCTTCTTCGAAGGCAGTAAAAAATGACTTAGACTCTAAAGGAGTCGAGCCTTGATTAAGGAGAGGCGTACTTTGTTCGAAGAGAAGTGTTGGATGATGAATGTCCCACATCAGCTAATTTAGGGAATGATTAAATACTAACTCCATTGAACAATATCATACTATTGTGGAGAGTCGTATTCGTCTAACAGGGTGAGTCATAAACCCTAACCACTCGTACCTCATCTCGCAAACGAGAATTTTCAATGCGCAAATGTTGGTCGTCGAAGGACATCTCGCCGAGGGCAGTGGCGGAGGAACCACAGTTGGGGCAGCAGGTGGAGTGGGCGAATGCTTCTCTGTAACGAGTATTCTCAGCTCGAAGCTTTTCATTCTCGGCTTTCAAAATGGCGTTTTCATGTCTTTCCTGTTGAGCCTTCTCGCATTGAAAGAGAAAACAAAGGTTAGGTTAAGTTAAGTAAACCATAATTTGTTGAAGAAGAATAAATAAAGAAAAGGGTTTTGAACCTTCATTTGGGTGCGTTTGTTCTGAAACCAAAACTTGACTTGCAATGGCTCCAACCCCAGCTCGCGGCTAAGGTCCATTCTTTGCTTGTCATCTGGGTGCGGACATTCCTTAAAGAATCTGACACAACAACAACAACAACAATAACAAACTCCATATAATTTGATTTATTCCACATAATCATTAAGGTTTAAAAAATGCTTACGCTTCCATTTCTTGGATTTGGTGGTGTGTATGGCGATTATAACGTCTCTTCTTGGCGCGTTGTTGATGCTCACTCTCACAAGGCGGCTCAAAGGTGATTTCAGGTCCTGATTTGGACTCAAAATCATCATCTCTCACATCTTCCAACTCGTTTTCGGAGGTGTTAAACGCCATGTCAAACATATGATGGTGAGGGTGTAGTGCATGGAACATATCTTGATCGAACATCTTCCCCGAAATTCCACTTCTTATTATGATCAAACCCCTTCACCACCACCTTCAATAATATGAACAACAACATGCAACACACATTGATTTTTTTTATCCCTACATTTAATACAAACAATAAACAACCAAAATTGAATCAGAAACTAACCGAGTTGAGTTGGGTTGAGTCGGATGGGGTTGAGAGAATAAATAAGGGAAAGATAGGGATGAGGAGAGAAATGGAGAGGCAATGGCAATGGCAATGGCAATATGAGGAGGACAGAATAAAGAAAGGTTGGTGAGATTTGCAGAGAGGGTGTTTAAGAGGGTATCAAAATTCATTTAATGGACACATAAAGAGATAGGGTATGGTGAAAAGAATTACTCCATAATTTACTATCTTCAACCTCTCTCTTTCACACTCTCAACACATTAAATACATCATTTTTAAAACCTCTTATTTCCCCATCAAAACGGCCTCTCAATTCGGATGTGCCTTTACTTCATTACAAACCCTAACTTCATGATGTCACCTTGGAGTAGTACAACACCTCAAACAAATCATTTCATTCATTCAATGCCTTCACATCCTCATCTTTCTAAATAAATAAATAAAATTAAAAAAAAAAAAAAATCAACTTATCTCTTTTGCATTCCAGTATTGAGGTGTGGTCATCCCCTTCCTCTCTGTCTTCTTTATCCTTCTCTTTTCCCCCGCCGGATGTTGTGGTGGTCCGCCGCTCTCTCTGCCACCGTCTGTAACTTTCCTCATTTATTCACTCCACCAACACTTCACCACATCATCTCTTATAACGACTTTGAGCATTAGCTCTCGTGACTTTGTGAATGTAAGAGTCACTCTCAATAACCATAAACCTCCAACTATCCTGTTGCATAGCTCTTTTTGGGGCCGCTATTACTCTGGTCCCAAACTGAGAAACACAACGTTCAAGTCTAGTAGATTCTTTTCAAGATTTGCGCATCTAGTGTGTTTTTTTTTTTTTTTTTTTTTTT
>NW_019268531.1:2639084-2644771 GCF_002738365.1 Cucurbita moschata
TTTTTTTTTTTTTTTTTTTTTTTGTGAGGATTATAGAAAATTTAATATAAATATTGTTGGGGGAAGAAAATTGAATATTGAGGCAGTGGAAGGAGACAAATGTGTCCCGAATACATAAATGTTTTTTTTGGTTTGGTTTGGTTTGGTTTGGTGAGGGTAGAGAATACATAATTATTTATTAAATTAGGACCCCAAGCCTCCTGAATTCCATCACTCCCCTCTGCAAACTGTTTCATCCATCACTATTCACCCCTAATCTTAATGCAATGGTCCCCTGTTTATCCTTTTTTATTTACATACACTAATGTAATACCATATTCTCAGACATTGTGAAAAACAAGTGAAGAGAGTAACATACTAATCATCAATCATTACACAAATATTTGTGTTTAAATGGGTGGAGGGTAGAATGGGCATATTTTTTTTTTATTATGATCTTAATATTTATGAAGAATTTATTATGAATGTATTGAATATTTTACGTGTAGATGATGATAGAAATGAATGATGATAGAAACAAGGAGAAGATGATATGGAAAGAAGACGAGGGGTCTGTCTCCTCTGCCTCCTCCTTCACATCGGACACTGGTGGTTCAGCTTGTCTTGTGTGGTCCGAAACCCCAAGCAATCGGAGAGAAAGCGATGAATCCATGAATTCGGCGCAACCATCGAAGCCATACCCATCCACCAATTGCTTCACACTTAACTCCACATGTTTCCTATGCTCCAACTTTATGAAAAATATAATCTTTTAATTTAAATAAGGAGTAGGGTCGAAAAGATATCATAAAATAATTGCTAAAAAGGAAAACGATGGTGTAGTTTTAGATGATTGATATATGTCGTTATTTAAAAAAGAAAGAAAAAAAGTGGGAGACAAGGATAGTTACTCCAAGTTTGTGTCGAAAATGAAAAGGAAGGGAAATGGAAATGGAAAGCTTGAAATTGAAAGTGGATGGGAAACATAGTCCGACATGTCGGCAACATGGGTGCAGATTAAATAAATTCTGGATGGAAATTCCAAAGAAAAAGGATATTAAAGGAGACTCTTTAATAAATAAGTATATATATTTAGAAAAGAAAAAAAAAAAAAAAATCACCTGAAAAGGCACAAGTGAAGCATCGAACATGGGCTCCGTGCAGTTGAATGGAAGTTTCGCCATCTTTCTTTTAATTTGTTCATATTTACAGATCACCCAACAACATTCAGATCCAGCATTTAATTAACACCCTCTCCAATTTACCTTGAAATTTTAACCCCCCAGGTATCGCTGAAATCCCATTTTTCACCATTTACCTTTCCAAGAGATTTCAGCACTGTGAATACTATGGTAATTATTATGTTGATTTGACGTCACCGAATCTTTTATTTTCCATTATGGCTAAACCTTCAATTTTTAAAACCCACTATTTAATACCTACTCCAATAAATAAAATAAATAAATAAATAAATAAATACACCAACTGTTGTCGTGGTGTGTACAGTAGTTGGATTTTATTACACTCATTCAACTTTAGTTCATTTTAGAAATATATATATTTCTTAAATTTTAAGTAACCGCCCAGACCGACCACTAGTAGATATTATCATTTTTGGACTTTCCTTTCTCAGATCCAAAAAATAGTGTCAGAGTCAAACACCGGACGATGTGCCAGCCTTCTTGCTGTTCCCCGAAGAGAGTAGACACAAGACGGTGTGTCAGTAAGGACGCTAGGCCATAAAAGGAGGTGGATTGTAATGTCCCACATTAGTTGGAGAGGATAATAAACCATCATTTATAAGGATGTGGAAACCTTTACGTAGCAGACGCGTTTTAAAACTTCGAAGGGAAGTCCAAAATGCAAAGGCCAAAGAAGACAATATCTACTAGCTGTGGATTTGGGTCGTTACATCTACAATTTAATTGGGTTTTGGCTTCTGCTTCCAAATTTCTATTCATTATTTACAAAATATCGGGATGATATATATCTATATATATAAATATTAAAATTGTTTGTTTTTCTCTCTCCCTCAATCTTCCCTCCACCATTCATGGATGTCGATCGTGCTTCGTCACCGTCCCTATCTATTGTCACTATCGTCTATTGTGTTCTTTTCCATTTGTCTTATTTATGAATTTTTATTTTGTTGAATTTTAAGCATGACGTAGAACAAACTATACCATAGAGTCTTTTTAAGGTTTATGAAATCTTTAAACAAAGTACGTGACTCTAATAACATGTTAGGAACAACGAATCTCGACTTTGAGCCTAAGTTTTAATAACGTTGTTTTTGGTTTCCAATAATGTTTTGTATTAATAGAAATGTAATTCTTACGTATAAACCAATGTGAGATTCTCCCAACAATTTTCAACAAGTAACATGTATCGTCCACGCTCTTTGACTCTTATTGGTTTGGGTTGACAAGACTTCTTAATGGGTTTGTCTTAGTTCGAGGGCGGTTAGACTAAGTACCCTTCGTTTAGTTAAATTCGTTTGTAAAAAGGAAATCTATGAAAAGGGCAAGAAAGGAATTAGCAACTTTCAAATTTATTGGTATTAAATGGAAAAAAGAATTTGAAAACAAAAGGTGACAAGATTGAAGATTGTGGGAAGGAAGGAGTATGCAGAACACAGTAAATATGGTTCTTCACCACATTCAAAATATACTGTTACACCATCTCCCTCTTCCATCCACTTCAATAAATAACCCCATTTTTTTTTATATTTTTTTTTACCACTCTTCCAATTAATCTCACCATTTAAAGAAGCCACGTGGGGGGTAAATATTATGTACCCCACTGGTTTTATTTGGGCTCAGGCCCATCTAAACTGAACATGGGCTCGGGCCTCCGAATTCACTATTGGGCTCTCGACGCTTGGGCCTCTCCAACCATAATCCATGTTGCTGCTTTCTTGTTCTTTTTAAATAATTTAATAATTTAATAATTTAATTCTTAAAATGGAAAAAAAAAAAAAAACAAAAAACAAAAAATCAGAGATTTTAGTCGATAATTCGGGAAATTTATTAAAAGTGAATATATGAATTGGAACAAAACCAAACCAAAAGGTGTATATTTATTTCAGGAAGGTTTTGAGTTTGTTGTTGTTGAGGAGGAGGAGGAGGAGGAGGTATGCTTGCTGCTCTTTTTTTTCTTTGGTTTCTTTGGAAGTTGTGGCTGCCGAAGCTCCAACGATATGTCCGACGCCGATTGATAGCCTATTGAAACATCAAAATCTGCCCATCCACACACAAATCTACGTTAAATTTGGTCACCATTGTTACACGAATGCGCGACTCTCCACAATTGTATCATATTTCTTGAGTGAGTTAGTTAGTTACAGACCTTGGGAAGGAGTGGACCAATGAGACACGGCAGTTACAGCGGTTGCACTCGAATCTCTTCCTTCACTAACCTCGCCGCCTTTGAATTCCTTGATCTGCGTTATTGGGATCAACATAATTCTTGGGAACAGAAAATTAATTTATTTATTTTTATTGAAGAGGGAGCAGAGCATATACCCAGCTAGGGGCAGAACCGGATGGCGATGAATTATCCAACCCGATGTGAGATACATGCTTCACATCGGTCGGATAACCAATTTCCATCTCGCGATCTTTCATTGCTGCAATCGTATAAACTTTTGAGTTTAGTGATAGTTTAATAGCAGGAAAATTAAAAGAAGAAAAGAAAAAGTTACCGAAAATTTGGGAGACGTATTTGAAACTTTTGTAGATTCCTTTGAGCTTAGAAGACATGGTTGAGAGAGGAAGTGTGATGGAGGTAATTGTGATGGCATTTGTTTGTTAGAAAAGGAATGGGAGAATTAAGGTGGAAGAGAGGAAGGAGGGAAACATGGGTTTCATTTTTAGGATGCAACAAAACCCAGATCATTGAACTGCAAAAGATTTTGAGTATGAGCAAAGTTGAAATCAAGAGGAGAAATGAATGATATAATAATGAGTGCAGGGTGGCATTTGCATTATAATACCTTTAAAGCTTACGTCTTGCCCTACCACATGGATCTGAATTAGTTGTAAGTAAACAAATTGTTATGATCTTTATGTTTGATTCCTGAACGTGTTTTAATTCCATATTTCGTGCATACCATATGGATAACAATGAAATACTGGAAACTCGGAGTTATTGAGCTTGGGATTTTGTTGGGTGATTGGAAGCACGTCGCTGCAATAATACTAATAAATAAATAAATTATGAATGAGAATGATGGTACCCACTAAAGAACAATCGCCATTCGGTCCTGATATGGGAAGCATGATTTGTGATATTAAAACTATATATTAAAAGTTTAGTGATAGCTTCATTTGTATTACCGTACGTTTTATTGAATTTCTGTCTTTTAATCTAAGAGTCGCAATCATATGAGTAGAAAAGAAGTCATAGTTAAACTTCTAAAACTCTAAAAAAAATGAAACCGAGACTAAAGAATGGGAATGTAGACAAAGTTTTTCCGTTTGACGCAAACTGTGTTAGGGTGAACCTAGCAAGATCCTATTGATACGTGGGTATTGAACATAACATAAACCAAACAATCCAAAGTAGATTCAATAAAATCAAAGCAATGGACCGGTAAGAATTCAAAAATATGTGAATATTGTTGTTGAGGATTATTGAGAGGAATAGTCTCACGTTGGCTAATTAAAAAGAAAATCTCTTCGTCAGAATGAAACCTTTTGGAGAAACCAAAAATAAGAACTTAAGCTCAAAGTAGACAATATCATACTGTTATAGAGGTTCGTGATTCTAACAAAACATAGATATAATAATCAAGGATCTAAGGCAGATTGGCGAACAGAATTATAGTAATGGGAAATTCAGAATTATAGTAATGGGAAATTCAGTTTCGTGCTGGACAGCAAAAAGAACTCACCAGGGCCACATTGCCACACCTATATATATATATATATATATATATATATATATATATATATATATAATTCATGAACACCAAAATAATAGGAATGCTATTAGGATAGAATGAGCAAATATCATAAGGGTATCAAGGGTACCTTAATAATTAGCTAGGAAATTTATTATTGGTGATTTGCTGTAAATAGAGTGGGAGTGAAAGGATGAAGATATGATATCAAAACCAAGCAGAGATGGAAGGAACCCAGAACATGAACAGAGATGTCCAAAAGGAACAGGTAAATCTAAATCACAGATATAAAATCCATTTTGTCCAATCAATACTTCTCCCAAATGATGGGAAAACATCAGTCTTTTCGAACAAAATCTTCTGAGTTTAAGCTCTCGTGAGGTTCTAGTAATCAAACATGGTTGAGTTCACCTGAGACAGTTTCCAGTTCTGGTAAGACAGTAGTTTCAGCAAGACGAACTAATACAAGGAACGCGACTAATCAACTGATGATAAATACAAAAATCGTTGTGTTAATCAAAAGCTATAGATCAACACATGGGGTAGTAACATCTTCCAAATAGAAAACATGAGGAAATATCAAGAACCAATATGGCTTATATTGTGATGTCCCATATTGGTTGGGAAGGAGAACAAACCACCATTTATAAGGGTGTGGAAACCTTCCCCTAACAAACGCATTTTAAAGCCTTGAGGGGAAGCCCGAAAGGGAAAGCCCAAAAAGAACAATATCTGCTAGTGGTGGATCTGGGGTGTTACACATATCCCGCACACTCTCTTTGCAAGTGTACCCCCCCCCCCCCCC
>NW_019268531.1:2645322-2654778 GCF_002738365.1 Cucurbita moschata
CCCCCCCCCCCCCCATTGATCCACATCAATAATCATAGTCGTACTGCCAGTTATCACCAAAACTTCAGAATCATAAAGACTAGGATAATGATAAGCTTCCCCTCCTAAAAACCCTCAATTCATCTCAAAAGTATAACTAAACACATTTTTTTACTACCATTCTATATTTGAACCTTAAGTTTCATATTCATAGGCCAAACTATCTAATCATACAACATTTGTTCTCTAAAAAACATGACCAATAACATCGCAGGGTATCTGAAGACTTGACCAATACTTGAGATCCAGGGTAGGTGTTGTGGTCAAAATTCATGTCTTCAAAGATACTTAAGTTTATAATTGAGCGTTTAACCATTGAACCAGCCTAGGATGATTTTGTAGTACTGGTGATTTCAAATTCAACAACATGAAACATAACATGTGACAGAGTAAAACGATATGTAAACAAGATTTCAATCAACCACTTAAGCCAACAAGAAAAAAAGTTTTAGCATTAACCGGGTTCGATCAAGCTATAGTTCATCTGAGACAGATTTCAAAAGTAATATCAAAAGAAGCAAGCTCTCTATAGGATTGACCCATCGATCGTTATCCAATAAGGCATAATATATACTACATCAAAAAAATATGCAATAAGGTATAACATAGATCAAAAAAAGACCAAGGCATACAAGATGCTAACTATAATGCAATCCTTTCCTAGTGAGACAATGGGATCAGAAAAGAATGTGGCTGTGGATAACACTGACTATTGATAAATGTTAAATCACCTGATGAGAAAATGGCAAGCAATTTAAAACATCAATTTAGTGTAAAATAATCTATGAAACCAGGAGGGTGAAACAACGACATAACATATTCAAAATATATATGCGCTGTCATTGCATTTGCTCATCAAAAGAAAAGAAGGAACAAACTAGCCTACCAACCACACAAATTCAGAAATGTGAGTTGATCCTACTAGAGAATTTCGTAATTTTTCTGGAAGAGAACGTAATACTCGGAGAGTAAGGTAAGGAAATGTATAGAGAAGCATTAAACTAGAAGAAAAAAACAGCAAAAGAGAGTTGATTATCACTCAAACCTGCAATAATGAACTGTGGAATGCAAAATTATCTAATTAACGTCAAAAAGTACTTCAATAAATAGTCTTCAAGAAGAATTGAGCGTCATTCATAAAGCAGCATCTTACCAAAGTCGTATGGTTAAAACAACAAAATTTAACTTCAACAGCTACCAGTTTCATGGACGAGAACTTCTCTCACATTCAGCTAAACAGAAAAGGCACTCTTCTTGAAATCAATTCCAACTTGATGGCCAATATCCATGAATTCCATAACCTGTCTTCCAGTTATCCAAATACACGACTTTCTTCACTGCCCAAAATGACACAAATAGCGCAACCAACATGACGACCCGCTGCGTGTTCACATTCCTGACCTTGACAAGCACATGGGTAATGAAAGCCAAAAGCAAGCCAACAATCGTATATAAGAAACCCACAGCAAACCCCTCCGCACCAAGCTGCATTCCTGAGCCTTGATAGAAGAATATCAGCTTGGAGGGATCGTTCCGGTCGGTCATAAACATGGGCATTTTCCGAATAATGTTATGCATTGTACCCGCAACACTGAAAAAGTAGATAAATATCGCCCCAATCAGCCAGACCTTCCGGTCGTTGAGCAACGTCTCACCCGCAATGATCTTTTTCAAAGCAAATGGCGCCAAAATTAACATCGCAATGACAAGAAAGGTAATTTGATTCTTGGAAAACATTGGGGGTCGATGGATCGGACCAACAACAAGCGACGTCTTCGACTCTACAAATTCCGCCATCGATTCAGCCAATCTGGAATAGTCGCTCTGGTCCATTTGGTCGGACTTCTTGGGCGTTTGATTGGGGCCAATCAAACGGACATGGGGGAGAGCATTAACGCCGAAAAGGGAGAAACTAGGCTGGGACTCTTTGAACTCAATTTCACAGAAGAATAATTTGGAGCGAGAAGAAGAAGAGGGATCGGGGTTGTTGGTGATGAAGGAGGACGAAACAAGCCCAAATTCACGGCGGAGTTCTTTGAGGTGGAGCTCTGACTTGTCGTGAAGCTGTAGGGCATCGAAGAAAATGAGGAGTGAATAAGGTCTAGGGCTTTTCGGTGACGAAAGGAAACGGGAGACTGACTGGTCGTCGAGATGGATCACACCCGAATCCGATCGGGATTGGAGGGCGAGAAGCTCTGCAACTAGATCGGGGCCAGAGGATGCTACAGAATTTTGAGCGACGACGGTGAGAAGGAGAGCTAAGAGGAGAGAGTGCGGGAAACTGGAAAAAGTCGCCATTTCTTTTTGGTAGAAGCGCGACGGGGTTTGTGCAGAGGGGATATATATATTGGGTAGACGAAGCCGGAGTATGTTAGGGAACCACTCTTGACTTTTTGAGATCTTTTTTATTTTTATTTTTTTAATTTAACCTAAAAATATCAGTTCTAAATTTTCATTCATTAACTTCTAAATTAATTTAATTTAATTAATTAATTATTTTTTTTTTTTTTTTTTGGGAAAATTTAAAAATTAACCAATTTATTGGTATAAATTTTGGACCCTCCTCTTTCCTTTTTACAATTTGGACGAAAAGTTGTCGAAATCTCTTCCTCCACAGGGTCTCCAATTAGGGCTCCGATTACTTTCATTGGTATATTCGATTTCAGCATCTCCTGATCAAGTAGTTTGGAGCGACAACCATGGTCTGCGAGAAGTGTAAGCCTCTTTCTCTCATCTTGCATCACTAGCTTCTGTCAATTTATTACGAATCCTGACTATGAAAAATTTCGCTGTTAGTTTGCGGGTTACTGAGTTGTTGGGAGTTGTGGATGTAGGTGAAAAGAAGCTATCGAAGGTGATAGTACCGGATAAGTGGAAAGAAGGTGCAAGCAACACACAAGAAAGCGGTGGCCGTAAAATTAACGAAAACAAGCTCCTCTCCAAGAAGAAAAGGTTTGTTCTTCTCAATTATTTCTTCTGTATTTGAGCTTTTCAATTAAATTGACATTTTAATTTCAATTTAGGGCTTTTTTACCCTTCACTGGTTCATGTTCGTCCTTTATTGTTCTATTTTTTCTCAAATGCGGGAAAGAAGTGGAGTATCTCTCCGTTTCAGTCTAAACATTAACCCAGAATTATGAATTAGGGTTTATTTTACAAAGTTCGTGTACACGATCGTATGTGCTCTGACTTCAATCTAGAGACCAAGTTGATCTTTTATCTAGGAGTTAATTCTGGAGATAAAGAGTAGTAATGTCTACTTAACGTTTTAATTGAATGAGATCTTGTAATTTGGAGATTAACCTAGATATATGATATTGTCATCCTTCGCATATGAATGACTAATCGATCCTTGATGTCAAGGCAATCAGTAAATGTTATGTAATGTGTACGCATTATACTTCCCTGTTCCTCATTGAATGAGATCTTGTATCAAGGAGATTAAATTGGGTATATGATGCTGTTCTTTGCATTACATATGATTAATAGATCTCTGATGTCGAACTGATCAACCCAGCTCTCCTCTGGCTCCTTCCCGAGTTCTAAAGTAAAAGCCATCTTCATTGAATTATTCCGTGTTATATGATGTTCTGTTTGTCAATAACATAGTCCTCAATTAAGTACATCATATGTAAAGGCTTGCAAGTCTAGTTTCTATTCTGAATGTTGTTGCCTGTAGGTGGACTCCTTATGGAAACACCAAGTGCATAATTTGTAAGCAGCAAGTACACCAGGATGGCAAGTATTGTCACACATGTGCTTACAGCAAAGGTATGAATTGCAAATGGAAATTTACTTTCGTTTTGATATCTGCACATGTGGTTACAATGCATTTATGTGTGACATATTCGCGTTGTGCTTGGCAGGGGTTTGTGCTATGTGTGGGAAGCAAGTACTTGACACCAAGCTTTACAAACAGAGCAACGTGTAATTAGAAGCCAGAACTGATATTCGACTTGTAACTTCATCATCAAGGGTTAATAACATGTACTTTGATCCTGATGTACTTTTCGTCCTGGCATCAATCTATATGGTAAATGACTGGATAGTTCATTCTATTTCCTGATCTGACTCCAAGTGTAATTCAACTCAATATTAACATTTGTTTGTTTTATGAGAATTATGTATTATAAAGCTCTACTTCCTTTCCTGATTGTTTTTTAGGTATTTTCCAAATAGTGCCTACATATCGATCTTGAGTTGACAGATTCTGTCATGATGGATAGGATTTATTTGACAATCAGCTATTGTTAATGGCTTTTCTGCTCTGGTACATATAATGGATATACCAGAACTGCTTGATGACTTCAGGTGGCTTTGTCTTGGATGCACCTTTTAATTCTACGCATTTTCCTTTTAGATGGAGCTATAGCCGTAGGAAATTCTTTTGTACTTGCACTTTGTGTATGATCCTTCGCAAGTGATAGGCTATTATGGTTCAGATTTTTTGGGGCTATTTTTCAGCCCGTCCTCCGGGTGTGATTACTGTCTCATTTGAATGGATCTTTGAAATTTGGAAGTTAGTCAATGAGTGCGCACATGCAAGTGTCACAAAGGTCAAGGGTCGCCCCTTGTCGTCTTGCGGGGGGGGGGGTCACAATCTATTTTCTTTCAATAAAGTTGTGGCATTCTCTTCCACTTAACCTAGTCGTTGTCCTCGATGACTTTCCTGAGGGCACACAATTGTATCGTTGATTCTGACATTCTCTCTCACTTAATCTCTGCATCGTCTAGATGACGACCCGAATATCAGACTGGTTGTTTGCTTGACTCGCTGACTTGTTCGTGTTTTTAGAATGAATATTGGATCTTTCCTCGGTCTCTGAGACTTGGAGCATAAGCACAACAAAACACAACTTGCCCAATGGTTATGTGCTATCCTTCCAGGGGCCTAACTTCACCCACTTTTCGAACTCGGCCCAAGACTTACCCTCCCACCTGAGCTAGGGGAGCACGCCCCAAACGTAGCCATCATGACCCAAACCCTTGTATTCTCTATGTCGTCTAGAAATCTATTTCACGACGCTCTCGTTATGGTCGCATGTCATTAAATTATTTAATTACCACAATATAAATTATTTACGCAGCATTTTTATTTTAGAATGTTCACTGAACCATCATTGTTATAAAATAAGTCCGAGACGAATGAAGTCGAAGAAATGCTTCTAAATCAGCAAAATTGGGAAAATTGATGTATGCTAAACTATGAACATACGTGGCTTTAGTGATATTTGAAATTACATTAGTTCCCACTTCTGAAAATTGGAGTGTCTCAGACGAACTTTCATCTTTCTCACTCGGTTGAACCAGAAATCTTGTAATTGGAATTGCACCAAATGAAACCTCACGACTCCTGATTTTCTCTTCTTCTGCGCCTGTTAGAACAAAAACCTGCAGAATCGAACTCTTCGTCAACAGTGTGCTTAGCTTTATTTATTAAAATTCAGCAACCTCTAGCTTGCTGATGTTATGACAAAGGCGTTGCCTTCACCACAGTGGTTTCAGAGTCCTCAAGCCTATCTCACGGTCTTACCAAAGGATCATTCACTTGCAGGGGATGTTAGACATATTTCCATCGTTGCTTTGTTCCCTTTGGCTGGCCCTATCGATTAGGGCAAAGCATGAAATCGTCTATGCATTATAATGTTATAATGATATCTGCCGGAACACAAGAACATAACAATGAAATGATCATAACTCAGTGAATATACCACAATGTAATGCACAATTCGGAAGTTCATTTCATTGGAAACAAGTACAATCCATATAAACACAAACACAACATTTTGAGAAATCGATTTTATTTGACAGCAATAATAAGGCCTACTGGCCGCTGTTTAACATATTAGAAAGCATTCAAGAAGAGAAGCACAATGCCCAAACCGACAACAACACCGTCTAAAAACCACCACGGAGACGCAGGACGAGGTGAAGAGTGGACTCCTTCTGAATGTTGTAATCAGCGAGGGTCCTTCCATCCTCCAGCTGCTTCCCTGCGAAGATCAGCCTCTGCTGATCCGGAGGGATGCCCTCCTTGTCCTGAATTTTTGCTTTCACATTATCAATCGTGTCAGAGCTCTCCACCTCCAAGGTGATGGTCTTCCCTGTCAAGGTTTTCACGAAGATCTGCATCCCACCCCTGAGACGGAGCACCAAGTGTAAGGTTGACTCCTTCTGGATGTTGTAGTCAGCCAGAGTCCTTCCATCTTCCAGCTGTTTTCCGGCGAAGATCAGCCTCTGCTGGTCTGGTGGGATTCCCTCCTTGTCCTGGATCTTAGCCTTGACGTTGTCAATGGTGTCCGAACTTTCCACCTCTAGGGTGATGGTCTTGCCGGTCAACGTCTTGACGAAAATCTGCATACCACCACGAAGACGCAACACAAGGTGGAGGGTCGACTCCTTCTGGATATTATAATCGGCAAGGGTACGACCATCCTCTAGTTGCTTCCCGGCGAATATAAGCCTTTGTTGGTCCGGGGGGATCCCCTCCTTGTCCTGGATCTTGGCCTTGACATTGTCGATGGTATCAGAGGATTCGACCTCGAGTGTGATGGTTTTACCAGTCAGGGTCTTGACGAAGATTTGCATACCACCACGAAGACGGAGTACCAGGTGGAGAGTCGACTCCTTCTGGATGTTGTAGTCGGCCAAGGTACGGCCATCCTCAAGTTGCTTTCCGGCGAAGATAAGACGCTGCTGGTCCGGGGGAATGCCTTCCTTATCCTGGATTTTCGCCTTCACGTTGTCAATGGTATCAGACGACTCGACCTCAAGCGTAATGGTCTTGCCGGTCAGTGTCTTGACGAAAATTTGCATGCCACCACGAAGACGGAGGACCAGGTGAAGGGTCGACTCCTTCTGGATGTTGTAGTCGGCCAAGGTACGGCCATCTTCGAGTTGCTTGCCGGCGAAGATCAGACGTTGCTGATCCGGAGGAATTCCTTCCTTATCCTGGATCTTCGCCTTCACGTTGTCGATCGTATCAGAAGACTCGACCTCAAGGGTGATGGTCTTGCCGGTTAGGGTTTTAACGAAGATTTGCATCTGCCAGAACGAAAACAAGAAATTAAGAACTCCTTCCCCTAAAATCACAAGAACCATACAGTAGCTAAAGCCTAGAGAAAAATATAACTGAATCGGAACCCTAAAATGTCTCAATCCAACTATAATCGTATAATGAATCGTTCAGACTCCCGATATCGCGTAAAGACTAAGATCGGCAGACCAAAAAGAAAAAACAATAGAGCAATTCACAAGAACAAAGAACCAAAAACGCATGGGAATCAGAAGTACACAAAAAATAGGAGAATAATAAAGAAACAAGTAAAAAAGAGAAAACAAAAAAAAAAAAGAAAAAGAAAACACAGACAGACCTTGAGAGAGTTAAAAGGCGATCGATTCAAAGAACAGTTTGACGAACGCAGAATGATAGAACGGGTTTCGGAGGACGGTATTTATAGTTGACAACAAGAACAATTTCGTCGGTGCGGTAAAATAGTACCATTCAATGGATGACACGTGTAATGCAAGCGACAGAAATAAACGGGAGATAGAGGGAAGCGATAAGAACGGGGACCAGAGGGCAAATACCACGTCATTACTTTTTTTTTAATTCAAAAGCGGGGTTGTTGAAATATTATATTTTTTTCCAAAATAATTAGCCTCTTAGAAAACAAATTAATTAGCTATGATTTTATTTAATTAAATCTATCCATGACCATTATATATATATATATATATATGTACATATATTAAATCTATTTAGTGGGGACTTAACTTATGCGACCACATATTTGAATTCAATGAAAGTGGACTCATCCGGTACGTGATGAGGCGTATTGAATTATTAATTTATTTTCTTTTAATGTGACAAGTAGTCCGTAAGCAATGGCTTTATTAAATTAATAATCATAGTTAGGGATAGTTCGAACAATAATTCAATTTTGGGAGGAATAGGGAATTGCTTTGGTTGCCCAACTACTCCTTCATATTAAAAATAGTAAAAAGGCGTGGATGGTGAAATCCTACCTCTCAAATCTCTCCCTATTCCCTGAGGGAGGGCTTCTTGTTATTGCTCTGACCCATAATCCCCGAGGGCTTTTGATGGAAAGGGCTTGTGATTAAAGGAAACCTCTCCCTATTCCCCGAGGGCTTGTGATTAAAGGAAACCTCTCCCTATTCCCCGAGGGCTTGTGATTAAAGGAAACCTCTCCCTATTCCCCGAGGGCTTGTGATTAAAGGAAACCTCTCCCTATTCTCCGAGGGCTTGTGATTAAAGGAAACCTCTCCCTATTCCCCGAGGGCTTGTGATTAAAGGAAACCTCTCCCTATTCCCCGAGGGCTTATGATTAAAGGAAACCTCTCCCTATTCCCCGAGGGCTTGTGATTAAAGGAAACCTCTCCCTATTCCCCGAGGGCTTGTGATTAAAGGAAACCTCTCCCTATTCCCCGAGGGCTTGTGATTAAAGGAAACCTCTCCCTATTCCCCGAGGGCTTGTGATTAAAGGAAACCTCTCCCTATTCCCCGAGGGCTTGTGATTAAAGGAAACCTCTCCCTATTCCCCGAGGGCTTGTGATTAAAGGAAACCTCTCCCTATTCCCCGAGGGCTTGTGATTAAAGGAAACCTCTCCCTATTCCCCGAGGGCTTGTGATTAAAGGAAACCTCTCCCTATTCCCCGAGGGCTTGTGATTAAAGGAAACCTCTCCCTATTCCCCGAGGGCTTGTGATTAAAGGAAACCTCTCCCTATTCCCCGAGGGCTTGTGATTAAAGGAAACCTCTCCCTATTCCCCGAGGGCTTGTGATTAAAGGAAACCTCTCCCTATTCCCCGAGGGCTTATGATTAAAGGAAACCTCGGGCTTATGATTAAAGGAAACCTCGGGCTTATGATTAAAGGAAACCTCGGGCTTATGATTAAAGGAAACCTCTCCTTATTCTCCGAGGGCTTATGATTAAAGGAAACCTCTCCTAGGAAAAGATTATCCAAGGACAAGACAAGAACAATAAAGCTGTGGATCTGGACGGTTACAAAGAGGAATTGTATTAATTATAATCCGTATTTGTTTGATAGGGTTTCTAAGGAGTTCCTTCCAAACTCTTGCTATATATATATATATATATATATACCTGATTACAGGTTGGTATTATTCCCTCCCAACTAGGGTTTCTGCTGTAACTAAACACAGAAGCAGAAGTGTCCAAACAATTGCCACCACCCTTCCATGGCTGCCCTCTTTAGGGGTATACGACACAACCCATCTGTCTTCCAAAATTAACGTCATATTGAATCAGAAACATCAAACTACAAGTATGTGTGTATTATTTACGAATCTCAATTTTTTCAGAACAAAAAAAAAAAAAAAAAAAAAAAAAAAAAAAAAAAAAAAAAAAAAAAAAAAAAAAAAAAAAAAAAAAAA
>NW_019268531.1:2655122-2666150 GCF_002738365.1 Cucurbita moschata
TTTTAAAAAAAAAAAAAAAAAAAAAAAAAAAAGGAAAATCAAAACCCTAAAGAACAGTCTCAAAAAACTAGACTAGGGAGCAAAAAAAGAAAAAGGGTGGTGATACCTAGTAATCTGAGGGTCATTAAGATCCGCCAGAAACGCTGCCATTGAAGATCTCAATTGTATCGCCGTGGGCCACACCATGCCAACGGAAGGACCGGTCTTCATCCATAACGTCGCGGTCATAAATGAAAAAGAAACCTTCGGGTGGAAGATGAAAATGTAGTCTCTGCTGTAGCTTTTGCAGCTCTTTCTTTAATTCTCCCACGTTATCGGTTGGGTTCACTTCCATTGGTATCTTTGAGTTCCCAAATTTCGGTTGCACCATTACTTTCAACTTGTTCTTCGACGACCCACTCGTTGCCACCGTCGCAGCTGCCACTGTTGTCGTCGTTGTTGTCGTCGACGGCTGTGGCGGCGGTGGCGTTGTCATGCCAGGCGCAGCAGTCGAAACCGTAGGCGACGGCCGCAAACAAACCTCAACCTCGGAATTCTCCGACATCTCGCTGTCACGCAAGGAACGTTGATCCTGTAACTCGGTAGGGGAGGCGGCGTTGGATTGGAGCATGATCCCGTTGATGGGGCCCACAGAGTTGATGTCGTGGATCCTCTGTTTGAGGCGCCCGATTGAATGGTTTGGGTCGATTTGGGGTTGGGATTGAGAATTGTTTTGAGATTCGGAAGCTACGAGGAGTTGAATGCGAGAATGCTGGAGGATTTCGCAGAATTCGACGTCGCGGTCGTCTTGGAGGACGTGGCCATTGAAGATTAGGGTTTGTTTGGGGATGGGGATATGGTGATATTTTTGAATCTTCTCTTTGATTTCCAAAACGGTATCGAAGAAACCAACTTCAATGGCGAACGCCTCTCCTTTCTCAGGTACGAACAACACATCCATTATTGGGCGGCCGGATCAAAACCGCCGATTAATGGATGTTTTGTTAGATAATTTGGTTGGGTTTTGATGGTGTTGTTGGAAGTAATTTGGGGTTTGTAGGGGGAAGGGTGTGATCATCAGTGGACTCTCATGGTCATGCTAATGCTAATGCTAATATGGCAATGCCGATCGCAATCTTGGCGGTTTTATAACTGTCAACCCGTGATTCTTGTTGGGACTGACACTTTGTTATGCCACTTCCTTCTCTTTTTAGAAACCCCTAATATAATTTTCAATTTTTTGCTTTTGCTTTTTTCAACATAATTATTTTCAACCAAATTTTTTTTTTTATTATTATTATTAAATGAATAATTATTTTATTAACCATTTAATTTATCTTAAAAGATGGTCGCTTATTAGATCAAATTATTATCTTAAAAGATTGTAAATTATTATCTTAAAAGATGGTTTATTAGATCTTCCATCAGCTATTATTGATCTTTAAAAAATTTTGAATTTTAAGTTACTCATTTAGCATTAAATTAAAAAAAATAATTTTGATACTCGAGTTTAAAAAATTTTTGAGAAGAGAAGCACCGAAACGAACTTGCACGACATCAATATGTCACCTTCTTTTTACTAAATAAACACAAAAACTCCAATAAGTTACTTAAAATTAAAATATATTTTATTCAACTCAAATTTTCTAAATTTGTTTCTCAATTCACATTCATGTAGATACGACAGAACCCAAAAGAAGATAGATAATGTTTCTGTCAGTGTTGATAATTTTATATATATATATATATATATATATATATTAGTTGGTTCTGTTTAAAGGTTCATAAAAAAGATCTTCACTCTACTCATCTCCTAATTTGTGCCAATAAGGCTAAATCTCAATAATATAATTTGATCAATAATGTCATATTTTCATGGATGATTTGATTTATGTGCTTTTATATGGTAAGTTTGCAATAGTCTGCTTGTATCAGACTACGATGGGTCCATTCCATGTAGTCGTGGTGATTCAAAGTTCTAATCTTTTGAACAACGATAAAATGTCACTGAAAAAGAAGCAATGGAGAAAATTCCATAAAAAATTTGTTCACTAGGATACATGGAGTTGATACAAGAATATCATGAAGCCGACTGTCTAATTAACAACTCTTCCTGCTTCCAACTTTCCCACCCTTTTCTAAGCATGAGTGTGATGTAAATTAGTTCGTGCAACGAACTTCCAGAGAGATAATAAGATGAAAAAGAACAGTGGGAAAGAGGATACCAAGAGTCCTAGGAAGCATAAAGTTGAACTTGACGTGGCCAAACCGCACCTTGGACATCTTTTTGGGTATACCTACGATCCCAAGACCAGGGAACATCTGATAGGATTGAAACAAATCAGAATATGTAATAAATAAGGTATGTTGCAACCATGAAGGAATGAGTATTGTCTGACCTTGAGGGCCATATGGCTGAGGAGGGAGTTCATAAGGTAAAGGCAATTGAATTACTTCAGACAACGATTCTCCTTTCCTGTTTTCTTGCCAAGCCAATGTCACCAGTTCTGTTTTTTCTTCTAGGTTTTCTGATGGTCTTGACTTGTTCTAAAGGTAAATTGAGTAAGAAAAAAAAAACACTGTTTCATTTCTTCCCTTGTGAAGATTTTGTATGCATTCCAAGTACTTATTCAAGAACCAGGTTTTGGAATTACCTGTGCTGAACCTCCACTCTTGGTACAAGAAAAACTGTAATCAGGCCTTTTTTGAGGAAGAAAGAGCACCCCAAGCTGAAATGTTTTTTTTTTTTTAAGACAAAAAACATTTTAACCATAAAATGAGTGAATCCATTGGGTTATCTATCACGGAGGATTTAATGAATTCTTAACCAACGAAAACTCATCCATCATGGAGTCAACTGCACATGCCCATCTTAATAAAAGAAACGATGATATGTAAATCTAGAAATGTGCAACTAGACCCATCTCTCACGTTTCAGACGTACCTCGTAAGAACGGATCATTAGCTGAGAATTGTTCTTCTGAAGTGCTCCCCAGGCAGCTTTGCTGAGGTTAGATGATGTTAGCACTAACCAACTGTTAACAATAAACTCGTTTAAGTCTCATGGCTTCATATTTACACCAAAATTCCACTTAAAATTAACAATTAATAGAGGAGAATTAATTAGTCTGGTATGAAGTCTTACGCTAGTTTCTGACCATTATAACGAGCAAACGTCTTTATGTGAGGCATTGCATGACTGCAGCACAGAAAAAGTATGAATGCTCTGATCAAAATCCTCATAGCATAGAGAAGAAACTCTTCTGAGACGGGAAGCCAGCCTCGAGATGATTTAGTTTTTTTGAGTTGGTGTTCAATAATATCATGAGCAAATGCTTTGTAAAAGAAGCTGAAGTATCAGGAATATTTTTGCTGAAACAATATTTAAAAATTTGGAGTCTAAGACTAATAATATATATAAAGAAAGATATGCTAACCATCGGCCACTATGGTATGATTTCCATTTCGCCCAATATTTTCTCAAAAATCCCTTCTCCACATTCTTTAATGGACTGGGAATGGCGTTTCCAGCAGCATAACCCTATCAAAGGGAAATGAAGTAGTTTGAGCAAAGAGTGAGCTGAACACTGTGCTATAAAATGTACATCTTCCCAAAATAAGTCTGGAGATATATGCCACATTAGTCATCCAAGTTAGCTCGACTAAGGAATCAGAGGAAAAATACAAATTTGTTACTTTCTGGACAGCTTCGAAAAATAAAAAACAAAACAAAGAAAACAGGAGTCTGTTTGCATCATTACGCTGGAATTCTAGATAAAGCGTCATCAGCCAATTATCAGGGAAAATGCATTCAAAAGCTGCTGGATAAATATAATTCTAGAAGGGAGAGGCCTCGTGTTAGCTTTCATGATGATCGCTGGATTTGGCATTGATCTCCACTATTTAGCTCTCTCCTCCACAAGAAAATGTTTACAACTGCTTCTGTTCCATCTTCATTTAGGGGCTTTCTTTCAAATACTTTTCATTGAGGGAGGACATTGTCTGAATAGAAAGCTACAAATATGTCCTGATTATATTGTCAGTATGGCTTGATTAGCTGTGTCTCTTTATGGAGGCACTTCTACGTTCATCTTTCATAATAGGAAGAGTTTTTGGATGATCGTAAAACAAATCCAGTAAGGATATTTGAATGCATGGATGCAAAGAATTGGAGCTATCAATTTCGTATCTTGGAAAATTCTCTCATCAGTGTAGTATCTTGAGGTTGAAGATAAATTTTATTTTGCTAAAAAATTGATTTGGTCAAATTGGTAATATTGAGAAATACCCAAAAACAAAGGAGTTTAATCACTTGGGCGAGTTCTTTTTCAATCAGCAAGTGAGTTAAGGTTTTAAAGGGGTGAATAAACTATTGCCATTTGGATTTATTTTTGTTCGGATGAATTTTCATTTTCGACCAGAGTAATTTGAAACATAGAAAAAGCAGGTTTTGATGAATTTCCTCGGGGTTGTCCTGTTTTTTGTGCAGTCCATACTTCTGGTTTTCTTACAGGGGTTACTTAGCCCCCAAGCCTTCTTGGTAATGGTAAGTGTTTGGAATTTTGCAACAATCCTAGGTTCTGAGTTTGAGTTTCAGGGGGTCTGTCAGAGCTAGCATTTGGGCGTGCAAGGGTTTAGTGGGGTGAGGTACTATTATCACAGTTAACAAAAACAAATTGGAGGGGGAAGAAAGAAGAAAACATCATAGAGAGGTTTCAAATGATAACCTATTCAGTAGTACCTCCAGAGAGCATCTGACATCTTCCACAGTAGGCCATACTATTAGTGGTTCCCCAAGACCAAGAGGTGTTTTATCAGCTGAGGAACCTGATGACAGTGATGCTGCAAACTCGGCCATCCATTTTTCATCCAACGATCCAAGGGAGGAGAACTAGAATATGGCACAAAAGATGGGCACATGAGCATAAGAATTTTTATTTATTATCTTTGAAAAAATTCCAAGACCTGTAAGATTTATGGAAACCGCACCGCATAGCAGGAGAATTATGGTTTTGCACAAAATAGAATGTACCACTATTGAGTGTCTGGTCCATTAACAAAAACTCATTTCTATTAACTAGTGAGGCTAGTAATTTACCTGGTAAACAAGAGGCGATCGCTTAAACTCTTTATCAAAAACACATTCCTGGAGAACATAACGTAGCTTCATATGGCCCCACTTCTTTAAATGGCGACCCGTATGATATCCAGGCACAGAAGCGATCAATCTAACCTGAAATCAAGTATGCTCCATAATATAATAGATTAGTCAAAAAGATCAAAATAAACACCAAAAAATGGTCCTGGAAATGGAACAATACAAACTTAGGTAATTGATCAAGTACCGCTGCATTACTATAATCAAACTTTCTGAAAAACGATGGATTGATATTGAAGTTTCCAAGTGCTGGAAAATTAGCAGGAAATTCTGGCCACTGCAAATAGTTAGGAGGAAAAAGAATAACCATTCCAATTTTCAATATGGACGATATGCTGAAGAAGAAGAACCATCCTACAGCAACTTAGTCTTATCTCAACAGTAGTAAGCACATATCTAATTATTTTCACGCTTTTTCTTAGTAACTATGTGTGTACCTTCAAAGCACTAAGATAGTCAACCAAGTCATCTTCAAATGCGCATCCTCTTGTAGAGGAATTTTGATCTTTCCAAGGGAAATCTTGCATCCATAAACCTTGGCTTTTGTTGTTCCAATCAACATAGATTAGATTTGCGGTGTGTACAACTATTCTTATTCCTCGAGGATAGACAAGAAATATTGCTTTTGAATGGTGAGTCCCAAACGATATGGGTAGCGGTGGTTTGTGTAAAATCCAATTTGCAGGCTTCTTCCTCTATGATCAATATAATCCAACGGTTAAATTCTGCCCACTTAAATGTAAATGTAGTTTAAATTAAAACAGTCTACCTTCATATGATCCAGTGTTCCATCACCCTCGCCATGAAAAACCAGCACGTGAGGGACTTTTGCAAGAGTGGGACATGCTGAACCAAATACAGTACAAAAAAACATATGGTCAGGACAAAACTAAATGAATCACAACAAATTAGTTGGTGACGTCAAGTAACAACTGACTGGCTTAAAATTAAAATGCTTGTAAAACCAGAAGCAATAATGACAAAACTAGATTCAGAAACTGCTTATCTGATGAATGGCCGAATGCAATAAAAACATGAATATCATATAGGACTAGATAATAAGCTGTCTTTGTACACATTACTCAAATTACACCGTCCAACTTCGATGAACCAGGAGGAAGTTCATAAATATGAAACAATTAAAACATGCAAAAAAAAAAAAAAATTCACTTGCAAAGAGAGGAAGGGAGAGTTGAGCTCACCAGGTATTAACCAATCAATATCCACCATGTAATTTGACAGGACGGCAAAGAGAATGTCTCCCTGAGAAATAAAAACCAAATTTTCAATGCAAACTAAAATTAACTATATAGAATATACACAACAAACTGAAAAACAATTTCACAACAGGGAATAGAACAAAATAGAGTATATGAAACTTAACAAAATATAATGATTAATTCAGTTGCACAGTAGCTGCCATTTGTGAGAAAACTCAATCAATAAAAGGAAGATTAAAAATGCCTCTAACTACCTGTATAACATCACTAATCCTCACACATGATGTATTGGCCCATGGTGGCAGGCCTTTAACACTCAAAAGTCTGAAAGTCATGGGCAATTTGTCGTCGGGAACATGAAAATTGCGGATGGCCTCCACGCTATTATCTTTCTTCGACTGCGAGATCCCAGTTTGTTGATTCTCCAAAGTGCCTCCCATTTCAACTCTCTACACGAGTGTATAGCGACATCAAAAAAGAAGGGAAGATGAAGAATCTTCAATTCCCCAACGACCAAAATTTAAAATTCCACAGGGTGACTGAAAATTTTAATACATAGAAATGAAAACAATCAATTAAAGCAAAAATTAACAACTCTTTGACAATACTTTAGCCTTTCTCTCAGAAATTGTATCATCCACCAATTTTCGAACTCTCTTCTGTCCCAAATCCTCAGAATCGGGCCTTGTATTGGGACAATGAGCTGCATACTTGAAAAGATAATGGCCGGGAATCAGTTCTATAACCTCCCCGTCCCGAAGTATCACACTTTCACGAGGACCAAGTTTCTTTCTACCATCACCAGAATTAATAACAACTGGATTTGCACCTTCCTACAATTAGAACAAATAAATCTTCACGCGATTACGCCATATGCAAACCTACATCAAATTATATCAACAAAACTTGGTATCAGGTGAGGGAAGTTGTAGGCTACCACAAGTAGTTTAGCAGAACCGTCAGTGGAGGTGGTAAGAGTGATATGCTTGCGGCTGATCCTCTTATCAGAAACGAGAACGTTGCTACGGCCGATGATATTAGGGCCCTGAGAGAGGGGTATCTTAAGCTCCGAATTACCTTCCTCTAGATTTTTATCAAGTGGAACCAAATACCCAACCTTCTTCCCGGAGAAGAACATAGAAAAGTAATTAGAGAAAACAAATAACAGGAAATAGTAAGAGTAAATAAGCCCAGTGTAAGCTGAGAAGTCAGGACCTGGAGGCGAGCCATTGCCGAGCAGGGAGACCGTTTTAGAGTGAGAGGAGAAGGGCTTGATGAAGGCAAAGGTGAAATAAGCTGATGTTGGCGATTCTTTAAGGAGAGAGGCCAGAACGGAGAAGAGGAGTACTGCAAAATCTGTGGGAATGGCGATGAAAATGGTGGGTTTTGCCGGCGTCGAAACCCGATGAATGACGGAATTTGTTGTTAGTGCTGAAGCGGTCGACGGACTGAATACATGCGGCCGTGGCCAGACTCTCGCTCAAACGCACCGTTTTGGCCCTGGTCCTGCGTTTGCCATCTCTTTCTCCAATATTATTTTCGCTCAATTAATTAATAAAAAATACAATTCATTCTCTATTTTGCCTTAAAAAAAATATGATTGAATTTCAAAAGTCGTTATCTTTATTTTTTAAAATGTTTAAAAAATACTTTCAATTTTCAAGCGGGAGCTTTTTTAAAAAACTAAAAAAAAAAAAAAACACTTATAAATTTTTTCAAGAATTAAAAAAAATACATTTAAGTATTAAATTAAAAAATAAATACATATCAACTTTTAAAAATAACATTAAAAAAAATAATTTATAAGTAGCCAATGATAATAAAAACCAAAAAAAGAAAAGTCCTTAACAAAAAAATTTAAAATTTAAGAATAGTTTTAAAATAATACTTTTGTAATAATAGTTTTCATAAAAAATTAACCATAATTTTCTTTTCTAGATTTTTTTTCCAACATTTTAGGATATTTTTAAAACTTTAAAGGTTTGAATGTTTTTATTTATTTACTTAGAGAATAACTTCCGCGAGTATTTTATTTATTTATTTATTATAGCCTATTATTATTATTCCCATTTTATTAAGTATCAAATTTAAGGAAAGTATACGACATGGATGACACGATATCTACCACTCAAAAGTATGAATAGATCTGAAAATATTATTACTCAACGAAACAAGTTAAGAATGAGAAAATAGCATTAGGATCGAATCTTCAACGATATTCACAACGTTTAAATAGGATACAAGATATCAATTAATACCTAAAAATAAGAAAAAATATAAAACTAATATTGAGAATAAAATAAAATATATTACAAATCAAATCATAAACAGAAAAATATTAGCGGATTACTAATATCTAAACTATATTCTATAATTAACATATTCTTCAAATATTAACGGATTATGTGTTCAATGACAAGTATTACACGTCGTATAGATAAAAATATTCATGCATGCAATATAATAAAACAATGTCAATCATATGTTGTGATATACACATATATATATATACTATACATTTACCACGAAAAAAAAGTAAGTAAAGTAAAATAAGTTACACAACAGTTTGAGCAGTTGACCTCCATCACTCCAACTCGCTATCTCCTTCCTTCAGCAGGCCACGTGAAAACGTCAAGTATATCAGCAACACAGTTCCCACGCACGACCTGCACCCATTCCAAACTATTTCACCCCTCAATTCATAGCTTTGAAGATTTATTGCTGTGGGGTTTTTTGTTTTTGTTTGTTCTTGAGATAAATCCAAAATAAGAATTGACGGTCTGTTTTTTTGTTTTTGTTTTTCTTAATGAGTTGATACTGTGTCAAATCTTCATAAATAGTATGTCAAAAAAACAAAACGAAACAAACGTGCTTACACTGTGGCGCACAACAAAAAAACCATCCTGGGGTCTAAGTACCAGCGCCAAGATTGTGGACACCGCTTCAAGCTGTTTCGTCTGAAGCTCGCCCTTCCACTGCCAGCGTTGCCACCATCACCCACCTCTTCGCCCATCCCCATCGCTTGCTTTTCCACCGTGCTCGACCCTCCTCCTACCACACCCCCTGCTTTTACTTTAACATAAACAACACCCGACATTTTTTCATGGGGGAATTTTAAAAAAAGCATAAGAAAAAAATGTCAATCCTGTTTTGGTTGTGGTTGGTTTATGAGAGATTCAATTAAAAAATAGCTTCAATTGTTCATGTCCGTTTTTGTGTGCCGTTGAAACTTGCTAGTGTTGTGCACGTGCATTCGAAACTGGTGCTTTAATTTACTTTACCTAATGGGGAGATGGAGTCC
This sequence comes from Cucurbita moschata, assembly GCF_002738365.1. NCBI lineage: Eukaryota > Viridiplantae > Streptophyta > Magnoliopsida > Cucurbitales > Cucurbitaceae > Cucurbita > Cucurbita moschata. The sequence continues at coordinate 2,664,781 of NW_019268531.1, forward strand.
CCTCCTGTGTCATCGCCATCACCATGACCTTGGCCCATCTTGTTTCCGCCACGTAACATTCCTTTTCTGCTAAAATTCCTCTGCAAATTTCCATAAACAAACAACCCACCGTCACCTAAACCATTTTTTTTTATTTCTTTTACGAGAATTCAATCCTGACTCTATTAATTTAGGGAAGGATCATGAATTTATAATAAAAAAAATATTATTCTCTATTGGATGAAATGTTTTAGGGAAACCAAAATCAAGAGAGAATATCATATCATTGTGTAGAGTAGCGTAGAGTCGTGTTCATATCATTGTGTAGAGTAGAGTAGAGTCGTGTTCATCTAAGAACGAGAGTTAGAAAAACAACTTACTATAATTCTAAAATTCGGAGGAATTTCGTTGCTGCTACTGTTGGAAAAACTGTCCATATCGATGATGAAGCTATCGAGTTTTGTTTTGTACTGAAATCTGTTTGTTTGATCGGAAACCACTGCTTCTTCTGGACCATTCTCTTCGTCACAAGTTATCACCTGAGCCAAATAACCAAAAAATACGATTCAATTTACAAGCAGTTAAAGTAAACACTAAACACACAGACCTCCGCAGAAACTCAAAAAATGCAATGGAACAGTTCGAAACCGAAAATTAGTTCAGAAAAAACAAGAAATATGCTTACCGACTTTGGATTCTCCGCCAATTCCATTGAACAAAGAATAAGAACAAGAAAAGGAAGATGAATCGAATTTATAGTAACAGTTTCGAGAAAAACAGAGAGAACAAAGAACTCAAGAATTGAGAGTGAAATGAAATTAATCCGATAAACAACGCGGAATCGTTCTTCGTCTATCTTCTTCGTTTCTCTCCCTGTAAACTGCTACAAACTACATACCAACAAAGACGCAGAGATAACACTACGAATCCACATCTGATTGATATCGATTTTGATTTTCACTGCGATTTTCTGCAACTTGCAGATGAAGACGAATCTATTTAATCGCGGAGGAAAGAAACCAGGAAGAAGCGTCGATAAGAAACCGAGGAAAAGGAAAACAGAACGAATCGGGAAATTTGAAGAGTTCGGCGTTTGCCATTTGTCTCTAACTTAATAAAAATTCATTTTGTAATTTCGTATTCCTTTTTACTGTTTTACCATAATTTTTACACGATAAATTACTATTATTGTTTAATTATATTTTATAACCGTTTAAAAATGATTTCTATAAATAAAAATATATATATATAAAATGAGGTAAGGTTAGGAGAAATACGAAGCATATGGAATGACCGGTATTAATTCTCCTTTCTTTATTTAGTTTATATTATAAGATGGGAGATATAAAAAAAAAAAAAAAAAAAAAAATTTTTAATTAAAAATATAAAAC
>NW_019268531.1:2666942-2788219 GCF_002738365.1 Cucurbita moschata
AAAAAAAAAAAAAAAAAACAATATTTTTAATTAAAAATAGAAAACATTAAATAAAATATAGTTATAAAGTATGGTTTTTCCTTTTGTTTTCTAGAAAATACAGAACAAGAGTAGAAGTAAAGGTGGGAGTCTAAATATTTTTGTAGTATTTTTTTTTTCTTTAAAATTGCATTTTCTTTAAACTTATTATTTTTTTGTTTTTATTTTATTTTTATCCATACATCCTTTAATTTTTTATTTATTAATTTGCTCAGCAATAAATTATTTATTAATAATTCATTGCACCCACCTTTGCTCTCTATAATTAACACTATAATGCATTTACTGATTCCTAATTTTGAAAATATAAAATACACACGTACTCTCTAAAATTTCACTTAATTTACATTTAACTTTTTTTTTCTTTTTTTTTTTTTTTAATTTTCTAACGTGGATATATTCTATATCTTTGTCCTCACCTCTAATCCTCCACCACTATATATAGAGTGTCGTGGGGAAAAGAGATAGAGAAAGAGGGGGTGTTGAGTCGGGATGAGATTATTCGAATTAGAGTATCGTGGTGTCCTCGGGGAGGTGATGGAAAGAAGATAAAGAATAAAATAATTGTTAAGGATATTTAGTGGTAAACTATAATTTAGTACTAAATATTCCTAACACCCCCAAATAAATTGAACGTCAGATTTGAATAAACATGAAGTTTGGATCTGAAAAATATAAAGAGAGGTCGAGAAACACTTTCTTGGCTATTGAAAACTGCAGAGAGATCGTCGCTTAGCGGCAATGCTGCCTTGACTTCGGCGAGAATATGTCTAACCCATGAAGAGAGATCGTCGCTTAGTGACAATGTTGTCTTGGCTCCGGTGATAATATTTCTAACCCAAGAAGTAGAAGGGGGAAACCTAGAGCAAGGGATAGAGACAATGTTGAAGCCAGAAGAATCGCCACAGTGTGTGAAGGAGCCAATTTTGGTGAGAAGGGTGGCGGCGACTTGGTTAGTGAAGAGGCAAGTGCAGCACTCAGATTCCAAAGGTAAATCTCTGCAGAAGGTCGATGGGCTTATCGAGATTTCGTATATTTTTTAAAAGAATGCTGATGAGGATCGTGAGATTAGGGTTTCTATGAAGGATGAAGAGTTGATTGAGAAGAAAATGAGAGAGGCTATGTTGGCTAATGGAAAACCGATTGTGTTGGAAAAGGTGAAGTTGTACGTACAAAGTATGACAAAAGGTGATTTGAGGGTCAATAGGGTGGAGCTGAAGAATAATCAATCGGCTCCACCTGCGTCAATCATGATTACTGCCCCTACAATATCAAAGCCAGCAGTGGTGGTAGAGAAGAATAGTAGAAGATTTAGAAGCCATTGAAAAGAAAGGATCAGAAATGTCAAACTGAAAGGACTCTGATACCATGAGAATGTTTGCTTAATCCATCAGAGTTGTGTGTAAATTACAAAGATATGAAAAGAGGAAGCTATGCCATAACCCTGCCGTTGCCGCTGCCTCCGCCGCCATAGACATCTTTTACCGTTTTTTCTAGAATGGGTTGAGAATTTGAATGGTCCACTGGAGATTTGTTGACACGACACCATCTTTTCCATGTTGACAGGTCTGCCTTCATTTTTTTAAAAAATTGTTTGACGGAGTAGACAGCGCTACAAGATAATAACATAACGGTCAGAAATCGGCATACCTCTGGTCTCTTTGACATCAATCTTATATTTTAATTATTTTAATTTGGTAACGTGAATCTATAATATGAAAAAAAATAATATATATAATTGAGTTTTCGTGAAATAAAGTGGTATACGTTTGAAAAATATATTATCTCATATTTGACTGTATTCAAATAGATAATCATTTCACTCGTTAGCAATGAGTTTGAATCATTACAAATGGTATTAAAGCTAAACACAAAGCAGTGTGTCAACGAATACCCTAAGTCCTAAAAGAAGTGAATTGTGTGATTCCCTTCCTTGTAGAAACCTCTTCCTAGTAAACACGTTTTAAAACTGTGAGGCTGATGATGCATAATGGGTCAAACACGGACAATATCGCTAGTGTTGGAGTCAAACTATTTCAAATGGTATTAGAGTCAGACACCTAGTGGTGTGCCCAGTTAGGACGCTAGATTTCTTAAGAAGGTGGATTGTGAGATCCCACATCAAAGGGGGTTAGATTGGAAGATTAAGCGGTGTGACAACTGGAACATTGGCTCCGAATGGGGTGGACTATGAGATCTTACATTGATTGACAAGAACGCTAGTTTCGAAGGGAGTTGGATTGCGAGACTGAGCAGTGAATCAATTAGAACGTTGATCCCAATAAATGAATTCTAAGATCATATATTGATTGAGGAGAAGGCTCGATCTCAAACGGGTGGATTTGAAGAGGTTAATAATAAGGGAGTTGAGGTTAAGAAGGGGGTGGAAAGCACACATGTTAAACAGGTAGGCAGCCGTACCTAACGGAATAAAAGATTGAAATTGAAGAATTATTTGGTCAATAGGCAAAATGGTCAAGAAAAGTGGGCCGTCGGAAGAGAAGTCCGATCAAAACTCGCACATATATCCTTTTCGCAACGCAATTCGAGTCCGGCTGTCGTGGATAAGTCTCCGCATCACCTTCTCTCGCACATTATATAAATAGTTTATACAATTTTTAATTCATTTGTTGAATCAGCCGCCTTGGCTGACATACCAACGGGTCAAGAAGCCCATACATTAGCCCTCTCGTTTCTACCCTTTTCAAACCCTCACCCCAATAATGCAAGAAAGTGAGTTAAAAATTAGAGGACTAAACTGCGGTTGAATTTTGTAATGAGGCATGGTTTTGTACGCAACTAGCAGCTCAAGGTGCGCAAGTTGACAGATAAAGTGGGCGGCCTTCGAGAAGTGGGAAGCGACGATGACGCTTCCTTCCTCCTCCTTGCCTACTGCCTCTCACCAAACCATTGACTCCCACGGCAATGAGGGGTTTTTAGATCGCTCTAACACATAGCTTTTCTCTCAAGAACTCTGTTTACAGGCCGAGGACAAAGAGATGGGAACCCCAAAATACCTTCTCTTCTTTTGCTTCATTCTCATCTTCTTCGTTTCTTTCACCATTTCTCAAATGGAAATCAAGGCCCACTTATGTTCAAACACCGGAAACTACACCGCCAACAGCATTTACAAGCAAAATCTCGATACCCTTCTTTCCTCCATCGCCTCCAACACCCAAATAGATTATGGGTTTTACAATTTCTCAGCTGGACAGCAATCCGACAGGGTGAACGCTATTGCCCTTTGTCTGGCTGATCTGACGGTGGAAAAATGCAGGAGCTGTCTCGCGACTTCGACCCGAAGGATTCTACAGGATTGTCCAAACCAGAAGGAGGCTATCGGATGGTACACCGATTGCATGATTCGTTACTCAAATGCATCCATATTTCGCATTGGGAATGATAGAGTGATTGGCCCAGCTTTTGTTTCGGGTCAGAAAGCATCAGATATAGATGGCTTCAATAAAGCACTCAGCAGCTTGTTACAAACACTCAGAAACCGGGCTGCGGCTGGGGATTCTAGACACAAATTCGCAGTGGGTGAAATTGCAGCACCCAATTTGGACAACATATTTGGGTTTCTTCAGTGTACTCCCGATTTGTCCGCTGTGGATTGCAATAACTGTCTTATGAAGGCCACTGAAAGAGTTCCAAATGGAAGTACGGGAACGAGGATATTTTCGACGAGCTGCTTTTTGAGATACGAGACTAATGATATTTTCTACAACACTCTGCCGCCGCCGCCGCCGCCGCCCGCTGCTGGTTCTGCTCCTTCCCCACCCATGTCGCCTCCGCCGCCGCCGCCTCCAACGCCAGGTATCGTTCTTCACTTTCCGAAACATATTTCACCACTTTGACCCTTTCTTTTTGGTGGGTTCTTCCTGAATTTGCAATCAACGACATGACAACTACGTATTAGCAGATGGGCTTGTGGAAACTCGTTAGATAAACGCTAACGTAGCCTCCGATCTAAATTTCTTTTGTAGGAAATTCTAGTAGAACTATTATTATCGTTGTGGTGTCCATCGTTTCCGCCATCATTCTCGTTGTTGCCATTTTCATCATTTTAAGGTTGAGGAAGCGGAAGATCAAAAGAACAGCCGACAAATTGGAAGGTGAGTGGTTAATGAATCCTCTGTTTTCTTAGATGGGCAGTGTTTTTTTATTGATCGTGTAGTTCTTGAGAATTGAGGTTCATTTCCTAATCTACGTTCAGGCATTCATATTGGAGACACCACCGACGAAATTAGCAGTGTGGAGACAATTCAATTTGATTTTGAGACCATTAAAGTTGCAACAAACGATTTCTCAAGTGAAAACAAGCTCGGACAGGGTGGATTCGGAGCTGTTTACAAGGGTAAGCTACCCAATGGACAACGTATAGCAGTGAAGAGACTTGCAAATAATTCACAACAAGGAGATGTTGAGTTCAAAAATGAAGTCCTTTTGGTGGTTAAGCTTCAACATCGGAACTTGGTTAGGCTGCTGGGATTTTGCTTGCAAAGAACTGAAAGACTTCTCATATATGAGTTTGTTCCAAATGCCAGCCTTGACCAGTTCATATTTGGTATACTCACTTTCTACCTTCTTCTTCTTCCTTTCACTTTATGCATCACATTGGAAAAGTCATCTGTTCATATGATTGACACAATCTATCTTTATATATATGGATGACTGTAGATTTTGAAAAAAGGAAGTTATTAGATTGGGAAAGACGATCCAAAATCATAAATGGTGTTGCACGAGGACTTCTTTACCTTCATGAAGATTCTCGCCTTCGAATCATACACCGTGATCTCAAAGCTAGTAATATTTTGTTGGATGAGGAAATGAATCCAAAGATTGCTGATTTTGGTATGGCTAGATTGTTCGAAGTAGATGAGACTCAAGGCAATACAAGTAGAATTGTGGGAACTTAGTAAGTAGAAATACGAATTTGTTTATTTTTCTTTATAACATATATACGAGCACTTTTTTATTGTATTGTCATTACTTTTGCAGTGGGTATATGGCTCCGGAGTATTTGATGCACGGCCAATTTTCGGTAAAATCAGACGTCTTTAGCTTTGGCGTTTTGATTCTTGAAATCGTGAGTGGAAGGAAAAACAATTGCTTTCGTAATGGAGAAAAGATAGAAGATCTCTCGAGCTTTGTAAGTACTTCATAATCTTATTTTCTCTTCGATCCTTATAAGCATCCGATCAATATCGAATGACTGATTGGTATTTGTGATTGTTCATAGGCATGGAAAAACTGGAAGGCTGGAACAAGTAAAAATGTGATAGATTCAACCCTGAGCGTTGGTTCGAGTGTCGAGATGTTGAGATATATTCACATTGGATTATTGTGTGTTCAAGAGAACGCAGCAGATCGTCCCACGATGGCATCAGTAGTTTTGATGCTCAGTAGCTTCTCTCTCACTCTCCCTGTACCATCGGAACCAGCATTCTTCATGCATAGCAGCATTATTGACGAATCCAGCACACAATCCAAGGCAAACCGATGGTTGGAAATGAATGAAGCCACCCATTCTGAAAGCCTACCCCTCCAATCTTTATCCAATGAAGCTTCACTCAACCAGCTCCCCCCTCGTTAGATCTTCTCGAACCTCCGACCTCTTCGTCGATTGTATTTACATTATAACAATTAAGTTATTTTCATGTTAGGTGAAATCAATGTATAGTATGTTTGATTTTTAATTTTCTTTTTTAATAATAAGAAACAACATTCTTTTGACAAACTCTTTTAGGGGGAGTTCTACGTTCGCTAATTCAGGGAATGGTCATGGATTTATAAGTAAGGAATACATCTCGGTATGTATGGTAGGATGTATTTTGGAGAAGCCCAGAACAAAGCCATGAGAGCTTATGCTTAAGGTAGACAATATCATACCATTATTTAGATCTGTAATTTACAGCTGCGTCTACGTGGGAGTTGTATCCAAAGATAGTTGTAGGTGATTTGGAAAGAATGAGGAGTAAGCTACTTAATGGACAACATACTGTATCGAAGAGACTTGCACATAATTCACAACAAGAGGATGCTGAATTCAAAAATGAAGTCCTCCTGTTGAGGACGGTTAGGAGAGAAGTCGTACATTGACTAATTAAGGAGAAGATCATGAGTTTATAAGTAAGAAATATTATCTCCATTGGTACAAGATATTTTGAAGAAATCAAAAGTAAAACCACAAGAGCTAACGATCAAAGTTACAACATCATACCATTATGAAAGGTCATAATTCCTAACATTTCCTTTCGGTGGTCAAACTTCACCATTGAAACTTGGGGTCGACTGCTCGGACTCTGCTCTTTCAGGGCGAGACTTCACATTTATCCACCAAATAATACTTAATATTTTTCTCTTAAATTCAACATTAATACCAAATATTCCTATTATATTCTAATAAAGATTAAAAAAAAAATACTAATGTAAATAAATATAAATAATAAATATTTTAATTTATCCAAGCCCTAAGATGTTTGAACATATATTTGAATAAATAATATAAATAATAAATATTTCCTTCCACGTCCACATTTATTTTATTAATCAAGGTATGACTAAAGATCCGTTGACTTTTTGTTTATGTGATACATAATATTTTTTAGACTCTTAACTTTAAATAAGTTAACTTAATCCGTAGTTAACTCTCAATAATATCATTAAATTACAAATTCAACCACACAAATTATTAACTTACTTTAATTAATTAATTTACGATTATGACTTTTCTAATAAATGTCAAATATATAATGAATGGTGGGTCCACTCTGCTTCTAAATCATTGAACCCCACTAAAGTTTAAGGAATTATATGATCATAATCTACAAGATATTGGGGATGTTGACATTTTATGAATTATATAATGTTCCCTATGAATTACGATTAAAATGTTATATAATTAACAGCGTCCGGATATATATATTTATATTTATATATTATAGTTTCATGTTTATTAAATTTAAAAATGGAATTGATTTTCAGAGCAGGAGGATGATGAAACTAGAGATGGGCATCTTCATCTTCAATTTCAAAACGATTTTGTTCATCTCCTTCGTGTTTCCGACAATTTCTCAGCCGGAATTTTTGTTCCACACTTGTTCAGACAAAGGCAACTACACCGCCGACAGCCTTTTCAAGAGAAATCTGGACGCCGTACTTGCGTCTATTTCCTCCAATACTCAAGTGGATTATGGTTTCTACAACGCTACCTCCGGTGAGGATCCCGACAGAGCTACCGGTTTGGCTCTTTGTCGTGGTGGTGTTGCGTTGGAGCAATGTCGGAGCTGTGTGAAGAACTCAACGCGTAGGATTTCTGAAAGTTGCCCAAATCAGAAAGAGGCAGAGGGATGGTACCAGGATTGTCAAATTCGTTACTCGAATAACGCTATTTATGGCGTTGGAGACAGCAACGTGAAGATGTTGTTTTGGAACACTCAAAGAGCGGAAGACCCAGATGGGTTCAATGAGGCACTCAGGAGTTTGTTTGATCGGCTGCAGAGGGCGGCTGCGTCGGGGAGTTCTATTCACAAGTCTGCTGGGGGCGACCAGAGGGTTCCATTTCCCAGCACGTCTACCATATATGGCTTGGTCGATTGTTTCCCGGATTTGTCTTATTTGAACTGTTTTAACTGTCTCGATCAGCTTCAAGCATCTTTTTTTAGTTGTTGCAATGGCAGCTTGTTGGAAAGAGGGATAGTGAAAGAGATAAGAATAGATGAATGCTGCGATGCTTTATTATTGTCTACCGACTTGATGCATAGAGGCTTACACAATTCCAGTATTTATAGCTTATACACTGGACCAGAAATAGTAAATCATCGAAATCTAGAAAGAATTTAAATCTACTAACAATCTCCTAAAAATCTCATAGTTTGAATATTTGAATCATATCTTCATTTTGAATCATATCTTCATTTTGAATCATATCTCAACACTCCCCCTTGATTCAAAGTTGCAAATGCCAAGTAATCGTCTGAAGTAGCAAAACTTTTCTTTTGACAAAGCCTTGGTAAGTATGTCTGCTAGCTGTTCATCGGTGTTACAATATTCCAAGACAATTTCTTCGTCTGCAACAAGATCACGAATATAGTGATGTCGAAGTTCAATATGTTTTGTTCTACTGTGAAACGCTGGGTTCTTTGTCATAGAAATAGTTGCTTTATTATCACAAAATATCTTTGTTGTCCCTTTTTGCTCTTGTTGAAGGTCAGCTAACATTCTTCTTAGCCAAATGGCTTGACACGCTGCTGAAGTTGCTGCAACATATTCTGCTTCTGATGTTGACAGCGCCACTGTTGCTTGTTTCTTTGAGCTCCAAGTGATCGCTCCTGACCCTAAAGTGAAAACATTGGCTGAAATGCTTCGTCTATCATCTAATGATCCTGCCCAATCACTATCAGTGAATCCATATAGTTTGAAATTAGAGGATTTAGAATACCAAATTCCATACTCCATAGTTCCGGCAATGTAACGTAAGACTCTTTTTGCTGCTCCATAATGAACCTTTGAAGGATGTTGCATAAACTTAGAAATAATACCAACAGGAAATGCAATGTCGGGTCGTGTGTGAGTTAAGTAAATCAGTCCGCCAACCAAGCTCCTGAACCTTCTAGCATCTGTCATTTCTGCTCCATCATCATGTTGTAATTTCTCATTAATATTCATAGGTGTAGCTGCAGGCTTACAATTAAGCATACCAAATTTACTCATAATATCTTTGGCATATTTTCTTTGTGAAATAAAAATTCCATCTTCAACTTGATATACTTCAAGACCAAGAAAATAGTGCAATAGACCCATATCTGACATCTCAAATTCACTCATCATTTGAGACTTAAATTTATCCAAAAGAGAGTTAGAAGAGCTAGTGTAAATAATATCGTCAACATAGAGGCAAATAATGATGAAATCACTTTTACCTTCCTTCTTCACATATAAAGTAGGCTCATTCTCACTTCTCATGTATCCTTTCTTTTGAAAATACCCATCAATCTTGCTGTACCAAGCTCGAGGGGCCTGCTTTAATCCGTATAGTGCCTTTCTCAACTTGTATACCTTTGTTTCTTTGTCCTTCTTTATGAATCCTTCTGGTTGTGCTACATAAACCTCTTCTTGTAAATCTCCGTTAAGAAATGCTGACTTAACATCAAACTGATAAACTGGCCACCGCAATTCTGCTGCTAATGCTAGAATAGTTCTTACAGTTTCAAAACGAGCTACTGGAGAAAAAGTTTCTTCAAAATCTATACCTTGTTGTTGTGCATACCCTTTTGCTACAAGACGGGCCTTATGCTTTTGTATGCTTCCATCTGGTGCAAATTTTGTCTTGAACACCCATTTCAAATTGATTGCATTTTTTCCGTTTGGTAAGTCAACCATCTCCCATGTTCCATTTTTCTCAATGGACTGCATCTCTTCTACCATGGCTTTCTTCCACTCTTCTTTTTCAGCTGCTTCGTCATAACACATAGGATCTGAAACAGTAAGAGCAAATTGACATGATGCATATATGTCAGTTAAAGATTTATACTTCTTTGGAGGTGTCTCATCTGAAAGTTCTTCAAGAGAAGAATCACTGTTTAGTGATGCTGAAGATGATGAATTTGACACATTTTGTGTTGCAGTGGAGACACTAGGAGATGCACTGGAGTTGACCCTTGTTTCTTCATTTGGGGAAACTTCAACTGTAATCTTTTGCTGCTCCTGTTCTTTACTCCAATCCCAACTCACATTTTCATTAAATATTACATCCCTTCTAACTAAAATCTTTTCACTGATGGGGTTGTATAATTTATATGCCTTTGATTGAGTACAATAGCCAATGAAAATGCATTTTTCAGATTTTTCATCAAGCTTTTGACGAACTTGAGGATGTTTCAAAGCATAAGCAACACAACCAAAGATTCGTAAATGACTTACAGATGGTTTCCTTCTATGCCATGCTTCATAGGGAGTTCGATTCATAACCGCCTTTGTTGGTGAGATGTTTAATAGATAAACAGATGTTGCTACGGCTTCTGCCCAAAATTGGTCTGGAAGTCTCCTTGCTTGTAACATACTTCTTGCCATCTCCACAATAGTTCGATTTTTCCGTTCAGCGATTCCATTTTGTTCTGGAGTGTAGGGAGCTGTTAATTCCCTTTGGATGCCCTCTTCTTCACAGAACAGATTGAACTCTTTAGATATGAACTCGCCACCTCTGTCTGTTCGAAGAACTTTAATGTGACAGCCACTTTGGTTCTCTACCATAGCTTTAAACACCTGGAACTTCTGAAAAGTTTCTGACTTATGTTGTAGGAAGTAGACCCAGCTCATACGACTATAATCATCAATGAATAGTAAAAAATATATACTCCCACCCAAGGAATTCGTTTGCATTGGCCCACATAAATCAGCATGAATTAGTTCTAGACAGTGTGAAGCTCTTCTAGCTTTTCCAACCGGAAAGAACTTCCTAGTCTGCTTGCCATAAATGCATCCTTCACATAAATTAGTTGAGTCAATTCTTGGTAATCCGAAAACCATACCTTTATTCCTGAGTATTTTCAGGCCGTTCATATGAAGATGTCCATATCTGAGATGCCATAATGTTGAGTCATCTTTCGTGCTAGCCGCAAGAGCAAAATCCTCAATGTTAGAAATATCAAGTGGAAACATCTTATTTGAAGTCATGGCAATTTGAACTTTATGACCTGATTTTTTATGTGTAATGACACATGTGTTGTCATCAAATAGAACTGAATGTCCTCTAGTCATCAATTGTCCAACACTCAATAAGTTATACCCTAAATCAGGTACAAATTGAACATTATCTAATTGTTTTATCTTACCATGACTGGTTTCGACTTTCACCGTACCTTTTCCCTCAACTTGCATCTCTTTTGTGTTTCCAAGTTGCACCTTAATTTTTTGCGTCTCATCCAGCTCTTTGAATAAGGATTTGATGCCTGTCATATGGTTCGAGCATCCGCTATCAACAAATCATAAGTCACCTTTTCTTGGATTAGTATCCATGCACGCCATAAGCAGCTTTTCTTCTTCTTCTTCATTCTCTGCTGCAAAATTCATTCGTTGATTTTTATACCAACAATTAGATTTTGTGTGCCCATACCTTTTGCAATAGTAACATTGTATGACATTCCTTTGTTCATTGAATTGTCTCTGTCCATCACTTCTCCANCTCCATAGGTACGCATCTGACTGACTATTGCCATTGATCTTGACAAAAAATCAGCAATTGATTCGCCATTCGTCATGAGTAGAGTTTCAAAATCACGTCTTAGAGATTGCAATTTCACTGTCATGACCTTTGAGTCTCCTAGAAACTCCTTCTGTAGAATTGACCATGCCTGCTTTGATGTGGTTGCTGCTGCAATTCGTGAAAAAATAGTCTCATGAACTGCTTGCTGAATAATGAATAGAGCCTTGGCATCGTTTTTCTTGGTTTCTCTTAGTCTCTCCTTTTCTTCTATTGTGGGTTCTAATACATCAGCAAACCCGTGCTCCACCAAGTCCCATAGCTCCTGCGATCTGAGCAAGGTCTTCATCTTGATGCTCCACCACTCATATTTCTCACCATTAAAGATTGGTAACAACGGTGCAGAGGAAGAAAAACCAGCTACTGCCATTTTTGTTTTGTGAAAGAAAATAATCACTCGCCCTCGTGTCGAACGAACTTGGCTCTGATACCAAAATTGTTGGAAAGAGGGATAGTGAAAGAGATAAGAATAGATGAATGCTGCGATGCTTTATTATTGTCTACTGACTTGATGCATAGAGGCTTACACAATTCCAGTATTTATAGCTTATACACTGGACCAGAAATAGTAAATCATCGAAATCTAGAAAGAATTTAAATCTACTAACAATCTCCTAAAAATCTCATAGTTTGAATATTTGAATCATATCTTCATTTTGAATCATATCTTCATTTTGAATCATATCTCAACACAGCTTAGGTGCCAGATTACTTGCCACTAGCTGTCAACTCAATTTTGAAATCCACCCCATCTATATCTCTCTTTTGTCTCCGCCTCCTCCGCCTCTGCCACCGCCATCTCCGCCTCGAAAACACGGTATCATTTGTGGGAAAACAAATTGACGTCATTATTTAATCCAAAAGCTTATACCATATTATTAAGCTTTTTGGTCTTTTTCTTTGTTCGTCAGGAAATCATGGCAATAATGGTAGAACTGTTGTAACCATTGGGGTGGCCATCGTTTCTGCTATCACTCTAATGGTTACCATTTTCATCATTTTCAGATTGAGAAAGAGAAAGAACAGAAGACAATTAGACAATTTTGGAGGTATGGATCCTCTGTTTAGATGCTTCGATTGTGAAGCTTTTTGTTTATGTTCGTGTTGATGTGCTAATAATCTATGCTTAGGTGCATCTTTTGGAGACACTACTGATGAAATGAGCATTGTGGAGATGATTCAATTTGATTTTGGAAGCATTAAAGATGCAACGAATGAGTTCGCAAGTGAAAACAAGCTGGGACAGGGTGGATTTGGGGCTGTTTATAAGGTATGAAATGAATTTGGGCGAATCATAAGGTGTAAAGTGATACTCAAACTAGAAACTTAGCTGCTGATATGATCAGGGTAAGCTGCCAAACGGACAGCATGTAGCAGTGAAGAGGCTTGCACGTAATTCACAACAGGGGGATGCTGAATTCAAAAATGAAGTCCTTTTGGTGGTCAAGCTTCAACATCGGAACTTGGTTAGGCTACTTGGGTTCTGTTTGCAAGGGAGCGAAAGGCTTCTTATATATGAGTTTGTCCCTAATGGCAGCCTTGACAACTTCATATTTGGTGTGACATTGTTTCCTTTTTTTTGTCTTTGGTCCTACTCTTGTTTGGAAAGTACCATCCTTATAATTATTTACACGTAGATTTGGGAAAGCGGACACTGTTGGATTGGGAAAGACGATACAGAATCATAAACGGCATTGCACGAGCACTTCTTTACCTCCATGAAGATTCTCGTCATCGAATCATACATCGTGATCTCAAAGCTAGTAATATTTTTGTTGAACGAGGAAATGAATCCAAAGATCGCTGATTTTGGTATGGCAAGATTGTTCGAAGTTGATGAAACTCATGTCAATACAAGCAGAATTGTGGGAACTTAGTAAGTCCAAGTTCTAACCTTTTAATATTGTCAATCTAATTTATTGTGTTATTATTATTATTATTTTTTTTTTTGCAGTGGTTATATGGCTCCGGAGTATGTAATACATGGACAGTTCTCTGTAAAATCTGATGTCTTCAGTTTTGGTGTTTTAGTTCTTGAGATTTTGAGCGGTAAGAAGAATAATTATTTTCACGAGGGAGAGCATTTCGAAGATCTCACAAGCTTTGTAAGTATATGATTTTAAATCTCCTCCGTGCATGAAAATGCTTCAAGCAGCTAACAACCGTATATGAATTTTCTTACAGGTATGGACAAACTGGAGGGCAGGAACAACTACAAATATCATAGATTCAACCCTTAGCGTTGGTTCAAGGATTGAGATGATAAGATGCATTCACATTGGACTATTATGTGTTCAAGAAAATGTAAGCAATCGACCAACAATGGGATCAGTGGTTATGATGCTAGGTAGTTCTTCTCTCACTCTCCCAGTACCCTCTCAACCAGCATTCTTCCTGCATAGTGCCACCAATGAATCCGACACCAATGGAACTGGCAGTGAATCCGCATCCGTTCAACTTTCGAGAAATGAAATTTCAATTACTGAGCTCCATCCTCGTTAGATCATCATCGCCCACCTATATTGTTCACTTCCTTCAAAGAGTTTACACAAAACACTACTAATTTATTGTTAAAATATCATCAGGTAGCCCAACCATTGTATAAGTGACTATATCTATGTTAAGAAAATAACATGAGTGACTATATTTAGGAAAATAATTTAGAATTTTAGGAATAAATTTAGGAAAATAATTAGGTATTTTAGAAAAAGTTCACAAATTTTAGGAATAGATCGACTCTCACCTTACTCACTTCATCCTCCCAAGAAATCCCGAGTAGTAGTTTCTACCGAGTGTTTTGTAAATCTCTTATCAATAAATTGTGCCAGTGTTTCCCACATAGAGTTATGTTCAACATTTATTTCCGTGCAATAGCTCAAAGTCTCGTGTTTATAATTTGTCTTGATTCCAATAAATGAGAGTAACTCTCGAGAATATTTAGCTCGAATTTATGGTTTATCATATATATCATATTTCATGCAAATATTGAGGATATTTAGTCTTTTATTATAACTAAATATCTTGTATTCATTTATTAGTTTATAATTTATTTAATTTTGGTCCGATTATAAATAGAGAATTTTGGAGTTAGGTTAAATTCTTTTTTCATGGTCAATTTAATCATTTAGAAAATAGAAAAAGACATCTCCTGCGGCTGTGTGGGTGAAGACTGACTTTACCAACGTTTACACCACTCAGAAAGTTCAGCAACTTTACGTTAAAAATGGAATGCATTTTGAGAGAAGGAAAATCAAATTAGAGATGGGCAATTTCAAACCCCTTTTGTTCCTCTCCTTCATTCTCATGTTCATGGCTTCTATCACCATTTCTCAAATAGAAATCAAGGCCCACTCATGTTCAAACACCGGCAACTACACCACCAACAGCATTTACAGGCAAAATCTCGATACCCTTCTTTCCTCCATCGCCTCCAACACCCAAATAGATTATGGGTTTTATAATTTCTCAGCCGGACAGCAACCCGACAGGGTGAACGCTATTGCCCTTTGCCTCGCTGATCTGTCGGTGGAAAAATGCAGGAGCTGTCTCCTAAATTCGACTCGGAGGATTCTACAGGATTGTCCAAACCAGAAGGAGGCTGTCGGATGGTACACCGTTTGCATGATTCGTTACTCAAATACATCCATATTTGGCATCCGGAATGATAAAGTGCTCGACCCAGTTTTTATTTGGGGTCGGAAAGCATCAGACATTGGTGGCTACAATCTAGCACTAAGCCGCTTGTTACAAACACTCAGAAACCGGGCTGCGGCTGGGGATTCTAGACACAAATTCGCTGTGGGGGAAATTGCAGCCACCAATTTGGACACCATATTTGGGTTTCTTCAATGTACTCCCGATTTGTCCTCTGTGGATTGCAATAATTGTCTTATGAAGGCGGCTCAAAGAGTTCCAAATGGAAGTATGGGAACGAGGATATTTTCGACCAGCTGTTTTTTGAGATACGAGACTAATGATCTTTTCTACAACACTCTGCCCCCACCGCCGCCGCCGCCCCCTGCTGGTTCTGCTCCTTCCCCACCCATGTCACCTCCACCGCCTCCAACGCCAGGTATCGTTGTTCACATGCTCAAAAACCTTTTCTTTTTGGTGGGTTCTTCCTGAATTTACAGTCAACGAAATCACAACTACGTATTAGCAGATGGGTTTGTGGAAACTCGTTAGATAAACGCTAACCTAGCCTCCGATCTAAATTTCTTTTGTAGGAAATTCTAGTAGAACTATTGTTATCGTTGTGGTGTCCATCGTTTCAGCCATCGTTCTCGTTGTTGCCATTTTCATCATTTTGAGGTTGAGGAAGCGGAAGATCAAAAGAACAGCCGACAAATTGGAAGGTGAGTGGTTAATGAATCCTCTGTTTTCTTAGATGGGCAGTGTTTTTTTATTGATCGTGTAGTTCTTGAGAATTGAGGTTCATTTCCTAATCTACGTTCAGGTATTCATATTGGAGACACCACCGACGAAATTAGCAATGTGGAGACGATTCAATTTGATTTTGAGACCATTAAAGTTGCAACAAACGATTTCTCAAGTGAAAACAAGCTCGGACAGGGTGGATTCGGAGCTGTTTACAAGGGTAAGCTAACCAATGGACAACGTATAGCAGTGAAGAGACTTGCAAATAATTCACAACAAGGAGATGTTGAGTTCAAAAATGAAGTCCTTTTGGTGGTTAAGCTTCAACATCGGAACTTGGTTAGGCTGCTGGGATTTTGCTTGCAAAGAACTGAAAGACTTCTCATATATGAGTTTGTTCCAAATGCCAGCCTTGATCAGTTCATATTTGGTATACTCATTTTCTACCTTTTTCTTCTTCCATTCACTTTGTGCATCACATTTGAAAAAGTCATCTGTTCATATTATTGACACAATCTATGACTATCTAGACTTTGGAAAAAGGACGTTTTTAGATTGGGAAAGACGATTCAAAATCATAAATGGTGTTGCACGAGGACTTCTTTACCTTCATGAAGATTCTCGCTTTCGAATCATACACCGTGATCTCAAAGCTAGTAATATTTTGTTGGACGAAAAAATGAATCCAAAAATTGCTGATTTTGGTATGGCAAGATTGTTCCAAGTTGATGAGACTCACGGCAATACAAGTAGAATTGTGGGAACATAGTGAGTATCATTACTGCAACAATCATCCTCTTACAATGCATTTAAAAAAAAGTAATTTATTGTGTTTTTTTTTTTTTTTTTGTTGCAGTGGCTATATGGCTCCCGAGTATGTAATGCATGGACAATTCTCAGTAAAATCTGATGTCTTCAGTTTTGGTATTTTAGTTCTTGAGATTTTGAGTGGTAAGAAGAACAATTATTTAAAAGAGGGAGAATATTTCGAAGATCTCACCAGCTTTGTAAGTATATGATTTTAAATCTCCGTGCATGAGAATGCTTCAAGCAGCTATCGATAGTGTATGTTCTCCAAGTGCTAATATCAGGTGAACATTGTGGATTTTCTTATAGGTATGGACAAACTGGAGAGCAGGAACAGCAACAAATATCATAGATTCAACCATTAGAGTTGGTTCAAAGATTGAGATGATAAGATGCATTCACATTGGACTATTATGCGTTCAAGAAAATGTAAGCAATCGGCCAACAATTGGATCAGTGGTTATGATGCTAGGTAGTTCTTCTCTCACTCTCCCGATACCTTCTCAACCAGCATTCTTTGTGGATAGTGCCACCAATGAATTCAACATTAATGTAACTAGTTGCGAATGCGTGTCCGTTCAACTTTCGAGGAATGACATTTCAATTACGGAGTTCCATCCTCGTTAGATTATCATCACCCACCTATGTTAGTTGCTTCCTTCAAAGAGTTTACAAAGTCTTGTCTTAATAATTGTCTTGATTCCAATTAATGAGAAAATCTTAAGACATTAAATAGCTAAGCACGACTTAACCATTAGAGTTTTGGAACGACTTAACCATTAGAGTTTTGGAGTATCACATCAAAACTTTGCAATGTGTTAAGTTAGAAATTATTCTAAACTTAATAATATAAAATTTAAATGGTTATTTATAGGAATGTTTATAGAGGAAAAGTATTATTAACCTAACCCTAACTCAAATTTTACAATAAATTATGACTCAAAAGGACGGGAACGTAGTGTGCACGCAATAAATATTTGAAAAGACAAAAAAATGAAAATCATTTATTTCAATAGGAGAGAATTTCAATACAATGAATCAAAAAAAAAAAAAAAAAAACCGAATTGACGTCTCGAGATATTCTTTCCTTTGTGACATTCCATGTCTCTCAAACATGCCCTCTCTCGTCTCGTAGCATCACACACCTGAAAAGGAAAATATATGAAGGATGAATATAAAAATTATACTCAAGAAGCTACTTACTTGTAGGCTCTTATCGTGTTCATGTTGTTGGATGATGAAAGTTCCACATCGAATAATTTAAGAATACTCTCTATTGTTATGAGGTCTTTTAGAGAAATCCAAAGTAAAGCTAGGAGAACTTAGGCTCAAAATGGACAATATCATACCATTGTGGAGAGTTGTGTTCGTCTAACACATGCATTTCCTATGCATGTATTGAACGACGTAAATATTTTTTATGTCTTTTTGTTTAATTTATATATGTATATGTTGATCCACTGTAATGCCGGTGAGATGGGAGTAAGTAATGAGAAATTAAAGACCAATTAAAATTGGACACGATAGGAGGAAGTAAATTTACGACCAAAAAGGTCATTTTAAAAGTAAAATAATTGCCGTAGCAAACAATTTCCCTAGCGTGGTTGAACAGTTGAAGATCATGACTGAGTCAACAGACCAGGAAATGGGCTCTCTAACTCAATACGTCACGACTTGTGTTTAATACGGTCCAGATCCCAGAAGACCGTGGACTTGCGCAAGGAAGAAGACGATGGGCAAGTTTCTGAGCTACATGGACCCACTCAATCGTATAACTAGATAGAAGCCGTGGTAGACGATTGTGTGGAGAGATACCCCGTTCCCAGTAAGGTCGTTGAAGATTGACCGGCGGACGCCGGAAAGCCAATCGGAAAGAATGGAGGTTTCGACGGTTGAGGAAGAGGAATCGATTTGCTTCCAAGCATTAGAACGACCATTGACATGGTCGGTCTGATGTTAGGGTCTTCTTGTACGCACAGGAGCCCGATTTGGATCCATCTTAGAGCTTCGCTTAAAGAACAATCTCCAACCAGGTTCGGATCAACCATTTCCTCTTCTCTGCCTTCCTTCCATAGTTGCCATGCCTGATTTTGTTCAATTCATGTGTATTGTAAAAATCTTGCCCACACAAAAACAAAACCTAAGAATTTGCCAAGAATCTTTACCTGTGATAGAAGGCTTTGTGCATTGTCTACTTTGAAGAAACCGCTGTTCTTTCTCCCGCTTATCACTTCTAGCATTAAGATCCCAAAACTATAAACATCCGATTTTACAGAAAACACTCCCTCCATTGCGTATTCTGGTGCCATGTATCCACTGTAGAAGTGATTAGAATGACAAGATTAGATGCAATTACTCACAAAATGCTGATACATATTGATATTGTTCTATGCTTAATGACTTACAAAGTGCCAACAACCCTGTTGGTGCTAGCCTCAACTTGCTTGCCTCCGAATATTCTGGCCGTTCCAAAGTCTGATATCTTTGCATTCATCTCATCATCCAACAACACATTGCTAGCTTTTAAATCCCGATGAACGATTTTTAGCCGAGAGTCTTCGTGCAGATATAGAATTCCTTTTGCAACTCCATTGATGATGTTGTTGCGCTTAAGCCAATCGAGTTGTTTGCATTTAACTGGATCTGCATTGCAGAATGAAGAATAGGAGATGAACTTTCCTGATAATGAACCTTTGTGTTTGACTCCAATGGAGCAAAAAGCATATATATGAAGAATGGAAAGTAAACTGACCAAATAATAAGGCATCTAGACTAGTGTTTGCCATGTACTCATAGACAAGGAGCTTTTCCTCTCCCTCCAGACAGCATCCCAAAAGCTTGACCAGATTTTTATGTTGAAGCTTCATTATGACCATGACTTCATTCTTGAACTCATCGTGACCTTGGCTTGACTTCACTGACAGTCTTTTTACAGCTATTTCTTCCCCATTCATCAGCTTTCCCTGGATGAATTGAAAACTTAGGAAACAGAAAGAAAGCAGCAAATAGCACAGGGATAACTTGCAGTTGTAACAGCCCAAGCCCACTCCAGATATTGTCATGTTAGCGAGAGGTTTCCACACTCTTATAAGGAATGTTTTATTCTCCTCTCCAACCGATGTAGGATCTCACAGTAGTTATGAACAAAGGATCAGATAATTGTTCTTTGTTATATGTACATCATGCCACTTCTTAAGCTCATATTAGTATCGTTAAACCATTTCGACATATTTAATCTTAGGATTCAATAGTTAACCTTGAAAACTGGGCCAAACCCGCCTTCTCCAAGTCTATTTGCATCTGCAAAGTTGTTTGTGGCAGCCTGTAGGGTGATGAAACTGAAGTAATGCATCTCTTCATCATTGTCTCCATCTCTTGAATGCAAATTTTGCTTCATCAATTCTGCAGACTTAGCATCTCCCAAATTTCGCAACAGAACTTGTTCACCTGTGTCCATCTCTGGATCTATGAATTTGATATCATAATATTTTATTTGAATCAAAGCTTTATAAGTGCAATCTAAACGTAAAATCTTTGATTTTCTTACGTTGTCTTCTCTTCTTTGACAGAAGTAAACAATACAACAGACTTGCAAGAAATGCTACTGCTGCAACTGTTGATATAATGATTACTGCAATCACTTTGGCGCTCAATCCTGCTTGATTTAGTATAAAATTATAAGATGTAGAAGAATTTAGCAAACAACGAAACAAAAAAATTATAAGATTTGAATCACCTTGAGGCGAAGCTGATAGAGAATAGAAAAGATATTTCTCATACGTTATGCTACAACTTGGGCTCAAAATTCTCCACCCCACTCTCCCTTTGTAAACCTGCCCGATCTCCTCCAACAGAGCCATCAAACATTTACAACACGCGCTACTGTTGAGATCCCTTGTGCACTGAACCAATCCATAGCCAGTCCCATGCAACTTGTTTGCCTTGTACATCATCGGTAACACTGAGGCTTCACTGGCCATCTGAGACAACAGAGCAGACCCATCAATATTACTATCATCTGGCGATGTCTGGTTCCCTGAATCGCCCATGAGGAATCTCGGGGAGATCTCTACGGTTCCCAAGAAGTTCTTGTCTGAGTATCTAAGCATGCACTCATCGTACCATATTGTGGCGTTTACTCTTAAAGGGCATCGATCCCTTACATCTCTGCTTGCGGTACTGACACAACTGTGACAGTAATCGTTGGGAATATCTCCACGACAGAGTACGAGGCCGTACATTCCATTGAAAGTTCTATTGTAGAAGCTGTCGGAGGAAGCTTCGGATAAAGAACCCAGTATGCCAATGAGATCTGAACCCAGATTAGAGTTGGTTGTGATATTACTTGGCGCTGAACAGATGTGGAACCTATATCTTGGTTCGAAATGATGGGAGCGGCTAAGCCCAAAGATTGAAATCAGAAGTAGCAACGAAACTGGCGAAGATCTGTAATTGAGGAAACAGAACATGATTTGGGTTTGGAGTAGCAGATAAAGAGACGAACTTCTTCTTGAAGAAATAAGAACAGATGATTGAAATATCTGTTGTACCTTTCATTGTACAATTATTCAGAAGAAACTGTTTGGAGTCACTTGTTTCGATGTAATTTTCAGCATTTATTTGCAGGTAGCAAAGACAGAGTCACAATTTGACAGAGTCACAGAACGTCATGTCTTGGCATATTCTGTTGGGTTTGATACAAATTTGAATATTCCAAGCGGATAAGCTCATTAAATACTCCATGAAAGCAAGTATGTGTCACAATTCAAGATGAGCAAAACGTCTGGGATTTTACCAATTCGCTGAGGTTTCTTCAAGCAGAGTAGAAGATAACTTTGTAATCAGAGAGAAGACGATGATGAACACAACTAACACTCAGAAAACTGGCAGTCCACTCATTAATTTACATTCAGTTGCGTTGCTCTTGAGTCTTATATGCAATGATTTTCATGGGCTTGAAGCTATTTTTAACAAGCTGTGATCTTTCAGATTGACAGAGTTGCATTATCCAGACGCAGGGCGCGAAATATTGCTGCGGTTCTTGCTTTAACCGGTCTGCCGGTATTTTGATATCAACTAAATCACTTAAATTTACCGTTAGTTAAATATCTTTTCTTTCAAGAGAAAGCTTTCTTTGGCAATGAATTTATACCATTTGTACCATAGCTAGTGTAGATACGGTCAACTTGTCTGCTTTGACTCATTACATATTGTCGTAGCCTCATGATTTTAAAACATATTTATTAGAGAGAGGTTTTTACACTCTTACGAATAGTAATTTGTTTCTCTCCCCAATCGATGTAGGACATCTTTAATTTTCAAAATTTTACAATCTTATTCCTATGTTTTGAATCTAGATTTCATTTGGTTTTAAATTTTAAAATGTTACTTAGTTTTAAGTTTAGTTGGTATGTTTTAAAATGTTACGTCGAATTTAACATCACTCAATTATGGTTGTCATTTATTTATTTTTAAGTAATACATATATTTAGTCAAAAACTTATATTTTACTATAGAGAAGGTTTAATTCTTTTCCAATTAGTATCTCGCACTGTCGGGTGACTAGCTCTGATATCATTTGTAAAGCTAAGTCCATTATTAGTAGATGTTGTTGAGTCATTATATAGCGAGGAAACTGAAAAGAGGACATTATCTCTTTAAAGACAAATGTTCATTTAAACCATGTACAGGAATCTATGACCGGAAGAAAAAAAAAAAAACTAAATAAAGTACATCATAAAATTGAATGAATGCAGTGGCTAGATAGAAGCAGTAGTAGACGACTGATCTGTGGTGAGTAGCCCTGTCCCTGTTTCAGTTGATGAATATTGATATCTACTGATAGACCCTCGACCTGTAAGAAATGGAGGTTTTGACGGCTGAGGAAGGTGAACCGCCTGGCTTCCAAGCATTAGAACAACCATTGACATGGTGGGTCTGGTGTTAGCATCTTCTTGCACGCACAGCAAGCCAATCTGGATCCATTTTACGGCCTCACTCTCACGATAATCTCCAGCCAGGTTCTCATCTATCATTTCTTCTGCTCTACCTTCATTCCATAGCTCCCATGCCTGTTAAATTGTTATCTCTGTTAAACAAGCATCACAAAACTGAGAGGGAGACACTTTTTTTTATTTATAAAGAACAGAAGCATACATACATATGACAGAAGGTTCTGCGCTCTGTCCATGTTTAGAAAACCAATGCTCTTTCTCCCACTGATCACCTCCAGGATTAGAACTCCAAAACTGTATACATCGGATTTAACTGAGAAAACACCCTCCATAGCATACTCTGGCGCCATATAGCCACTATAGCATTGCCAATTACAACGAATGAGCAACGAGGATATGAAACACAATGATTAATAATACAGTATAGAAGGTAATGATAAAGATTTATGTATTCCTAAGTTTACATGCTATCTAGAAACTCTGGTACAAATGGATATAGATATGCTGTAAATGACTTACTATGTTCCAACTATTCTATTGGTGCTGGCATCAATTTGCTTGCCTCCAAATATCCTAGCAGTTCCAAAATCTGATATTTTTGGATTCATCTCCTCATCTAACAGTACATTACTCACTTTCAAATCCCTGTGGATGATTTTGAGTCGAGAATCTTCATGGAGATACAGAATTCCTCTTGCAATCCCATTGAGAATGTTTTCGCGCTTGAGCCAGTCGAGTTGTTTGCACTTCAATGGATCTGCTAGTGCAATTAGATGAGTAAAACCATGACATGGATTGTAGTGTATGGATAATGAAAACGAGATTATAGGAGAGAAAGAGAGCTAACCAAACAAGAAAGCATCAAGACTTGTATTTGCCATGTACTCATAGATTAGAAGTTTTTCTTCTCCTTCAACACAATATCCCAGGAGTCTAACCAGATTCTTATGTTGAAGCTTCCAGATGACCTTTGCTTCATTCTTGAACTCTTCATATCCTTGATTTGATTTTGTTGATAGTCTTTTCACAGCTACTTCCTCACCATCCATCAGCTTTCCCTAAATTCCAATCAATCAACATATTGTCATAACCCATGCCAATCCCACGACTAATAGATATTGTCCTCTTTAGGCTTTCCCTTTCGGGCTTCCCTTCAAGGTTTTTAAAACGTGTCTGCTAGGGAGAAGTTTTCACACTCTTATAAGGAATGTTTTGTTCTCCTATCCAACAGATGTGAGATCTCATAATCCACCCACCTTGGGGGCCAGCGTCCTCGCTGGCACACCGTTCAGTGTTTGGCTATAATACCATTTGTAACAACCCAAACCCACTGCTAACAAATATTGTCCTCTTTAGGCTTTCCCTTTCGGGCTTCCCCTTAAGGTTTTAAAAATGTGTCTGCTAGGGAGAAGTTTCCACAACCTTATAAGGAATGCTTTGTTTCTTTCTCCAACCGACGTGGGATCTCACAATCCACCCCCTTGGGGGCCCAACGTCCTTGTTGACACACTGCCCGGTGTCTAGCTCTAATACTATTTGTAACAACCCAAGCTCATTGCTAGCAGATATTGTCCTCGTTGGGCTTTCTCTTTCGGGCTTCTCCTCAAGGTTTTTAAAATGCGTCAGCGAGGGAGAAGTTTCCACACTCAGAATGCTTTGTTCCTCTCTCCAACCGAAGTGGGATCTCACAATCCAACCCCTTAGGGGCCCAACGTCCTCGTTGGCACATTGCCCGGTGTCTGACTCTAATACCATTTGTAACAGCACAAGCCCACTGCTAGCAGATATTGTCCTCTTTGGGCTTTCCCCTCAAGGTTTTTAAAATGCATCTACTAGGCAAAAGTTTCCACACCCTTATAAGGAATGCTTCATTCCCCTATTCAACCGATGTAAGATCTCACAATTAACCTTGTAAACTGGACCAAACCCGCCTTCTCCAAGTTTATTAGCATCTGAGAAGTCATCTGTAGCAGTCTTTAGAGAACTAAAACTGAAGAAAGGCATATCTCCATCACTGTCTTGATTTGATGCATCCAACTGTTGTCTCAATGAGTAAACCAGTTGTTGATCAACTCGATTTCGCAAAGGAAGCTCTTCACTTCTATCCCTCTCTGAATGAAAAGCCATGTTTCTTGTTATGTGATATTAATCGAAATCCTACTACAAGTACATTGTTTATGCAAAGGGTTTAGTCTTCTTACCCCTTTTGTTTCTCCATAAAAATGAGGCATAAATCATTCCTAGCAGAACTGCCGCTGCTGCAACTGTTGATATGCTGATGACAACGATCCTTGTTCTGTTGCCTCCTGTGCATTCCCTTTTATCATTAGATCAAAACCTTTGAAAATTGATGAGGGTCAGGAAAACAAAATCAATGTCGTCACCTTACCTTCTTCATCAAGAGGCAAGGATGGAGGTCCTGGTATCCCATAAAACTGAAAGGCCTCAACCCTTAAATTACAATTGGGAGCTAAAACTCGCCACCCTCTTTGCCTTAAGCAACATCCCTTTGCAAAAGTCACCAAATTTGTCAAACAGACCTCACAATCACGCTTGATGATATCTCTTGTACACTGTGCCAGTCCAAATCTCTGATCCACACCACCCACATTTACCTCACCTTCCTTGAACATCATATTTGAATTTGTAGCATCTTGTACTAAATTAGACACCAATGCAAGATCAATGAAATCACGGTCTTCAATAGTAGATTGGTTCAGACTATTATATAACAGTATTCTCGGAACTGTCTCCAGGATCCCAAAGAAGTTCACAACTGAGTATCTCAACATACATTCATCAAAGCCTATGGTACCATTTGTTTGTGATGAGCAGGTGACTTTGATTTGTTGACTTGCTCCTTCGATGCAGGTATGACAGGCCTCATTAGGAAGATCCCCTCGGCAGAGAAAGAGGCCATGGATTCCATTATAGGTCTCAGTGTAAAAAGTGTGAGAGGAAGCTCGAGAGGTCAAGGAATTCAGTAGGAAGTTGATGTCAGAATTCAGATTTGGGCGAGCCGTGTTGGTTCCTGAGCAGTTTAAATAGCGTTGGCTACAACAAGGGACTATTAGTCCAGAGATTGAAATCAGTAGTAAAATTGAAGGCAAGGACGGTGTTTGAGGGAGGAAATGAATCATGGTTTTTTAGTTTTGGGGTAGCACAAAGAAGAATGAACGAGGATGATGAGTTCAAAGGTATTTTTATGTATAGAAATGAAGACATTTTGTCCACAATATTTTGGGTTCTTCAACATCAACCAAAACGCTGGTGAAAGTGGAAGTAAGATCAACACCTAACCTGCCCATCATTTGAAAGTTTCAGAATTACTGTTTGTAAGCGAAAGAAAATTATTACCTTCTCAAACCCAAATAGTCGTTGCATGTGTTAAGACGAAAGTTTCTGGATTAGTACTAATTTGACTTGTTCAGCTCCTTTTTTCTTCCTTATAACTCGTCAATGATTATGTTGTTGAATAAAAAATGAATCCAGAATGGTTTTGTGAACGTGCCCAGCAGCTTAAATCTTTTGTTGAGTCTAGATGAACAAATATTTGGAAGAGTCAAAAACCATCCCTGTGGGGAGTGGTTGTGGGTGGGGAGCTGAGTTTGGAAAAAGGGATCTTTGTAAAATTTAAAAGAAGGGAAAAAAATGCAGGAGCTTTTGATAGACGGACGACTTTTAGCAGAACTCTTCAGCCAATGTTCTTGTTTCTTCCCCATCAACATCAACAGCTATCCTCTATTACAAGTCAAACGGGGATCGTGAAGAACTTAGGGGATTGTTGTTTGTTGTTTTCTTGATTGTTGAAGGGTTTTCTAGAGCTGGCAAGAAAGTTTCTGAAGCTAGGATTCTGGTAGATGATGAAATCTAAGAGAACAGAGATGGAGGAAGGTCAAACAAATTGTTCCCTTGCTGAAATGAATCGAAAATCTGGACTGGATTTGGTCGTCATGATGTTGAGAGATATTAGATTATAGTAATCGATGACATTTTATTCCATGGACTGGCTTTTGACATTCTTGTTTGCAGGAAAGTGAGATGAATTCCTAGCCATACAAGCAAGACTGTGAGATCCTAGTAAGAGTGAAACGAAATATTTTTTATAAAGGTGTAGAAACCTCTCCTTAGATACATTTTAAAAATCATGAGGCTGACGGTTATACGTAACAGGCCAAAGCAGACAATATCTACTAGTGGTGAGTTTGGGCTGTTACAAATAGTATCAGAGCTAGACACCGAATAATATGGTAGCGAGGACACTGGCTCTAAGTAGTGGATTGTGAGATCCCACCTCGGTTGGAGAAGGGAACGAAACATTTCTTATAAGGTGTGAAAAGACGCTGACGGTTATACATAACAGGCCAAAGCAGATAATATCTGCTAGCGGTGGGCGTCACTCTCACGTTGTCAACCGCTTGACAATGAAGAGTCTTCTGGCCAATATTGTACGTATTCAGGCAGCCCATTATTTTTATCAAATCTTAAGTTATTTTATAACTTTAGATTGAGAAAAAACTGAGCTTTCTGAGTTGGTTGGAAATTCAATCTGCAATTTATTATTAATAAAGTAGTTCATACAATAAAACTTCTATTAAAATAAAGGAAAGTCGTAGCCGAAGCTCAGAAGTTAAAGCATTCTTCATTGGTGGAAAAATAAGCCAACGACCTTCATTACGCTCATTAAAAGGGAAGCTCCTATATGTCATGGTTTTTTGTAACTCTCCTGTTGTTATGGCATTCTTTCTTCCTTTTGCCTTGTTTTTCTTTGCCAGAATCTGTGCCACTCAGCCAGTCTTTGTCAACCATGTCTGCATGTATCAAGTAGGGAACTTCACCAGCAACAGCACCTACAAGACCAACCTCGATCATGTACTCTCTTCCATTGCCACTGCCAAAGATAGTGGCAATGGCTTTTACAATTTTTCCTATGGTGAAAGCTCAGAACGAACCAATGCCATGGCGCTCTGCCGAGGAGATACGAAGCCTGATGTTTGTCAAAGCTGCCTCAACGACTCTATATATTTTCTAACACGGCTATGTCCTAAGCAGAAAGAAGGTATTGGGTGGTATGATAACTGTATGTTGCGCTATTCAAGTCGTCGCATGTTTGGCACAATGGAAGCTGAACCCATGTACATAGTGTTGATGAACAACGACAGTGTGATAAAGGAAGATCTGTTCAAGCACAACCTGAGGACATTGCTGTATAGCTTGAAAGATAATGCTTCTTCAGGTGATTCTTTACGGAAGTATGCAGCTGGAGATATATTTGGAGAAGGGTTGGGGAGGATATATGCACTTATGCAGTGCACACCTGATTTGTCTCAAATTGAATGTGATGCTTGCTTAGATTCAGCTATCCAAAAAATTCCAGCATGTTGTAGCGTAGCTTGGAGACTTTTTTCACCCAGCTGTAATGTTAGATATCAGATGTCCCCCTTCTTTGATCCTCTACTGGTTTCACCACCACTGCCGCTAGTTTTTGTTCCATCCAGCAATACCACGTCTTCAGAAGGTTCGGTTTATGGTCGAACATACAAAAAGTCAAATAGTTATCAAACAGAGTCTTACTAATGTTGTTTGTTTTCAGACAAGAAGAAGACTGCCGTACACACTACCATTGTAATAGCTCTACCGTTCGTGGTTGTTTCGGTTTTCGCCATCGGCATCTACATGTTTTTGAGATCCAGAAAGTTGAGGGAGAGAGTTGAGAGTAAGATCACATTATCTTCTTCAAAACCCAAGTTTTTCTTTTTAAAATTATCATCTTGAAAGTGTGAATTTCTGCTAAATTGCTAATTCTATGTCACCTCACGACTTGTGAAGCTACTGATCATGATGACATTAGCCCTGTGAATTTCTTGCAATATGATTTCAAGACGATTAGAGATGCAACAGATGACTTTGCTATCTCAAATAAACTTGGTCAAGGTGGATTTGGTGCTGTTTATAAGGTAATTGAATGAAATAGAACTGTAACAACCCAAAATTCAGATTCATCGCTAGTAGATATTGTCTGCTTTAGTCCGTTACGTATAGCCGTCAACCTTACGGTTTCTACACAGGAATGCTTCTTTCTGCTTAGGACATAGTCGTGTGAGAAAATATATAGTCACTGAGGCAGCTTTGGCAAACATCAGGCTTCATGTCCTACATCAGTTGGAGAGGGGAACAAACCACCATTTATAAGAGTGTGGAAACCTTCCCCTAGTAAATGCATTTTAAAGCCTTGAGGGGAAGCCTGAAAGGGAAAACCAAAAGAGGACAATATCTACTAGCGGTGGATCTGGGCTGTTACAAATGGTATCAGAGCCAGACACCGAACGATGGCATGAAACCTCTCACTAACAAATGCATTTTAAAACTGTGAGGCCGGCAGCTATGTAACGGGCCAATTTGGACAATATAGGCTGCTGCAAGAACCAAAAACATTCCTTATAAGGATGTGAAACCTCTCACTAACAAATGCATTTTAAAACTGTGAGGCTGACGGCTATACGTAACGGGCCAAAGCGGACAATATAGGCTGCTACAAGAACAATAGTATAGCATTTTGTTTCAACAGGGTAGAAGACTTAAAAGGGTTTTTCCTTGTTTATGCATCTTCAGGGTAAGCTTTTGAATGGACAAGAAGTGGCTGTGAAAAGGCTAGCTCAAGGTTCGCAACAGGGTGACTTCGAATTCAAAACTGAAGTCTCACTGGTTGCTAAGCTACAACATCGGAACCTGGTTCGACTTCTTGGCTTTTGCTTTGAGAGAAATGAAAGACTCCTCATCTACGAGCTTTTACTGAACTCAAGCCTAGATCGTTTCATATTTGGTAACCTATTCCCACTTTGTTCTATGTTCTTGGGCATCTTCTCATAAACTAAGCAGCTATATACTTATCAAATGAAAATGCAGATCCAGTTCAACGTCAATATTTGGACTGGTCGAGACGTTACAGAATTATAGTTGGCATCAGTCGTGGACTCGTGTATTTACACGAAGATTCTCGATTCAAAGTCATCCATCACGATCTTAAAGCTAGTAATATTTTATTAGATGCCGACCTAAATCCAAAAATCACCGATTTTGGAATGGCAAGATTGTGTTCAACTGATCAATCAGATGGTGATACAAGTAAAATCAAGGGAACATAGTAAGTTTTCATCATTCACTTTCACTTTCAGTATTTTCTACCAAATTTAGGATGTCTTATAAGATTGAATGTTTCTTATTTCAAGCGGATATATGGCTCCAGAGTACGCGTTGTACGGGCATTTTTCAGTGAAATCAGACGTGTTCAGTTTTGGCGTAATTCTGCTAGAGATCATGAGTGGCCAAAAGAACAGTTGCTTCCAAGATGGAGAAAACACAGAGCACCTTCTAAGCTACGTGAGTATAAATGTTTTAGAAACGTTTGTTCTTTGTTTGCTAAGCTTAACACAAATTTAGTAAAGCAGACATGGAAGAACTGGATGGAAGGGAATGTCGGGGCCATCATAGACCCGATATTGGGTAGAACATGCATGGATGAAATGGTGAGATGCATCCATCTAGGATTACTGTGTGTTCAAGAAAACATAGAGAGCAGACCCACCATGGCTTCAGCTGTTGTCATGCTCAATAGCAACTCCTTCACTCTTCCTGTACCTCTGCGGCCCGGATTTTTGCTGCAGAGTAATGCCTCAAACTTGCCACAGCATGTTGATGATTACACACAAGAATCACAGCATAGTCTGTCTGAGACCCTTTATATTGAGGAAGAATCGGCAAACCAGTTTATTCTGTAGAATTGTAATTTAACCAAAAATAAATAAATAAATATATATATATATATGGTGAAGTTAAATACAAATTTCATCCTCAATTTTTAATGTTATCCTAAATAATATTTTAAACTTTGAAAAATATCTGTAATTTTAATTATATATATATATATATATATATGATAATTTTGCATTTTTTTTAAATGTTTAATAAATATTTAAATATTTAAAATTTGAAATTTATCTTTTAGAAAATGATTGTTTTTTATACAGCAAGGAAAAGATTCTTCAACCCAAGTCAGAACCCTCCGGAGCCAACCCTCCTGGAGCCCAATTATATATTTTTTTATTTTTCATATTAAACCTAGGTAAAATATTTTTATATATTCCTTATTTTTATTGTATACAATACATTTAAATTAATTATTTTTATTGTTTATTTAATTTAATTTTTGTTATTTTAACTAATATATTATTTTTAATTTCTTTGTTTTGTTTATATATATATATATATAATTTTAAAACATATTCTAAATTATAATATATTTATTATCTATCTATTTCAACTTTATTTATTTATTTATTATAGTTTAAGATCGAATGTATCGTATAAATATATCTGTTTCAATATTATTATATTACAATTTATATATTTTTTTATTTTTCTAATAGTTTAGGATATAAGATAACATCTAAATAAACATATTTCAATTAAAATATATTTATATATATTTTATTTTTGTTATATACAATATTTAAAATTATCCTTTTTATTATTTATTTAATTTCATGATTTTTTTGTTACTTTAATTAATATATTATTTTTAATTTCTTTGTTTTGTTTATATTATATATATATATTAAATATATTTTAATTCATAATATATTTATTATCTATCTGTTCAAACATTATTATATCATAATTTATATATATTTTTATTTTTCTAATAGTTTAGGATTAAGGTAACCTATAAATAAGTATATTTTAATTAAAATATTTTTATATTTTTTTTTATTTATATATTGATTTGGGTTTGTTGGTGAACTTTTAATATATTTTAGAATAATTATAAATGGTAGATAAATAAAACTCAAAAAAAAAAAAATTTTGACAACCCGGTTAGGTTGTGAAAAGTTAAATACAAATTTCATTTTTAATTTTTTATGTTGTCCTAAATAATATTTTAAACTTTGAAATATATATAAAATTTTGATTATATATATATATATATATATATATATGATAATTTTGTATTTTATGTCTTAAATTTTTAAAAAGGTTTAATAAGTATTTAAATTTTTAAAATTTGAAATTTATCTTTTAGAAAATGATTGAAAATCGTTGCCATTATATCAAAGAATTTAATGTCACAAATTGTGAACCATATGCGTTTAATTAAAGTTTTTGAAGTTTTGTTTCTGATCAAACCCTAGCACTAGCAGGCGAAACAAACCCCAATTTTAGTCTCGTCTATGGCTCCCAAACGGTCACCGTTGGATGAGCCACCGGCAGCGTCTTCCTCCGAATTAGAAGAAACCTCATCGGGCGAGGAGGAGGAAGGTGTATCCAGAGACGGATCTTCCTCTGAAGAAGGGGAGGATGAAGAAGAAACTCAAGCTCAGAAACCGAAAAAGTCTGCTCTTCCTTCTACTCCTGCTGTCGATAAAAAAGCAGCACCGAAGAAGTCTGAACTTGCTACTAACTCTCAGGCTCAGTCTTCTTCCTCAGACAGCGGCTCCGGATCCGATACCGATTCGGGTACATCCGGAAGAAACGTCCAGCCGATTACCTCTAATCCGATTGAAGAGACTCCAAAGATGAAAAAGCCCAGATCCAAGCCTTCTGCCTCAGCTACGCCTGCGCGATCGTCTTTGAAGAGGCCTAGTGAGACAGTAAGAGAGGCAAAACGGCCAAAGAGTTCTGAGGCTGACGCTGATGATGGGGTTGTCGCGGACGATGATTCCAAGAAATCTGTTGACGAATCCAAAAAGTTGTTTCAGAGACTATGGAGTGAGGACGATGAGATTGCTATACTGAACGGCATAATTGATTATACAGCCAAGAAGGGTGCTGACCCAGCTCTTGATATGAATGCCTTCCATGATTTCATCAAGAAATCTCTTCACGTCGACGTAACCAGGGCCCAGTTAGTGGATAAGATACGTCGATTGAAGAAGAAATACAGGAACAATGTTGATAGAGGTAAAAAGGGTGCCGACCCAACATTTTCAAAACCCCACGAACAAAAAGGTTTTGAGCTGTCAAAGAAAATATGGGGGGGCGAAGGAATTACTCGGACTCCGGTTGTGGAGCAGCCCAAGCCAAATGCTAATGGCACTCCAAAGAAGAATCAAAGAGGTAGCTCCACTAAGACACTGGCTTCACTCAAAGCTGAGTTGCTTCCTTCTCCAGATGCCCCAAAGGATGATGCTAAGATGAAAATTGATGATAACGAAGCTCCTTCAGGGTGCATGGATGGTTTTGTTGCATTTGAAAGGTCTTTGGGTGCTGCTGGCTTTCCAGAAAGTTTTTTGAAGCCAGGATTAAATTTAATAGGGCAATCCAAGAGAACAGAGCTGGAGGAGGAGTGGAAGAAATTGCATCTTGCAGAACTAGAGCTTTTTCTGAAGAGGACGGATTTGATTAGGGACCAGGCAAAGTTGATACTAGACGCCTACAAATCATCTGACAAGTAAGGATTTGGACTTTGGACAAGAGTATAATTCTTCAGCTTTCAGATTGATAGTTCAGAGCTCAAATATATTCATGTTGTTTGTTGTTTTGTCTAGGATTAGGGTTGTCATACTTTTAAATTTGTCTGATTTTATTTATATCCTCGAGACCTTAGGGTAAGTTACTACCGGCTATGCATAAATCTCTACTTCTGTTGGTGAATTCTACTACTTATATGTGGTATTGACGTCAGTTTATTCTAGTGATGGTGTATTTATCTTTTTGTTTCTCTCCCAAGAACAACTGCTTTTTATTTTCCTCATTGTTAAACAGGTGACTTTCTGTCTTACTCTGGTATGGGTATTATACTATCATTCAAGATGTTTGTTGGATGCTTCTTTTCTTGGCGTTTTCAGAAATTGAACATCATGAATATTATGATTTTCTCCATGTTTAATTTGAGGTAAGGAAATCCCATGGAGGTGTAAATTACGGTTCTCTTGTTGTGGATGAATTGCTCATATAGGTGCTGAATGGGGTGAATAGGTTTATATGACTGTTTGATTAATGTTCTTTTAGTGTTCGCAGATTATGATCTTATAACAATTATACAAAATTCTGGTTAATTGAATGATTCAAGAATTTTATAGTAAAAATATGGTATATAACCCCATTTCCAAATTGCAGATTAGTACATTAGTTCTTATAGAAGGCCTATTTTACTATCTCTGAACAACAGGAATATGATTTCCTATTAGCAAAGAGAGCTATTTCCCCAAATTTACTAGCTACGAGTTGAAGTAACATCCGGAAGTTAGTTTTCTTAGGAAAACATGAAGATCAGAGGTGGCTAAACGTGGCCTGTAGCTCCGGCAGGGTGCCCCTGTGGTGGCGGCCTCGTCTCCTCCCTGTTTCCTGCTGTGGCAGAAACATAGTAAGCAACTGCAAACAAGCCGTGTACGAAGCACGCGATCCCGCCTATAGACAGAAGATGATTGTGAGCAAGCCCGCATGATTTTCTTGACCTGGTGTTATACATCGCCCCAGAGATGAGCAACGAGAATCCAACCACTACTGCAATCCTGGTGTATTTGGCATTCAAAAACATCCAGTTTATGTGTGTTTTCAGATGACAAGTCTATTAGGACTTCAGAGGGAAGGGAAGGCTGCTACTCACCATGCAAAGACGAGTGAACCCGCTGCAAGTTGCTTGTTAGAGGTTAATCCTTTGTATTCTTGAGCAGATCGAACATAAACACACCCACCAACCAGGTTGGCAATGGCGTGAGCAAGGCCCAGCAGTATGGCTGCAGCCAAGCCTAGCTTGAAAGCATTATAGCTTGGGTCTTTACACTCAAATATCCACATTTTGAAATGGTTCACCTGTCAAAAGTACTCAAAATCATTTGAAAAACAAAATATCCCATAACAATTTTGACTCCAGCTTTCAATATACCTTGTTTTGAGCTACTTCAGCTTGAATTCCAAGAATTCCGGCTGTAACATCCATAACAATAACCAAGATGCAGACAACAAAACCAGAAGCTTTCTGCATTTTTGCAGACACAAATGGAAGGAAAGCAACTCAATAGGAAATCACAGGTAAGGACTGTATGCTTTGTGAAGAATGCTTTGTAAGTTCCCTACATTAATAGGATGGAATACGAATAAAGGAAAGGCCAGCTTGCAGGTTAACAAGCTTATATGTGATGCCTTAGATTTAGATGTAATAACATTGTAAAAGCTTCTTTTCTCCTTCAAATTTTCTTTCCTATGTCTTCCCTTTTATGTTTAGATGCTGATTCTTGTCACAGGGTGCAAGGAAAGTTGGGCATCTCCAGCAGAGCAGGCTGAGTATCATTCTCTCACTGTTTCCCTAATCTTTACTCTCCCTCTTCAAGCTTTTTAATCCACCAAAAAGCTCTTTGGAATATAACACAGTTAAAAGAGCTGGGTTCTTTTTTTCTTTTGGTATCCCACTACTTGTTATGTGATCATCACTACTAAGACTTGTGAGAATTCTAACTGTGGGTAAAGTTGGAACTCGTTTGATTTAGTGTCATTATCTGAGAGATACCTTCAACAGTCTTTGCTTATTTGATTAGTTGTGTGCTGACTAAAGTTGAAGGATAGCACGAGTGTGAGATTGTGTTTGGTGGGAAGATGAAGCCGAGCAGAGGATGAAGCTGTTAAGGATTGTTGGAAGAGGAGTCCCATGTCGGGGTTGATTATGAGTTTATAAGTAAGAAATACATATTCATTAGTATGAGGTCTTAGAAGGTCGTGATTCCTTATAGAAGGCTGCAGGTTAGCCAATAACTCGGTTTTGATTACCTTGCTCTGCACTCTCTCTGTGGAACTTATAGAAGGCTGCAGGTTAGCCAATAACTTGGTTTTGATTACCTTGCTCTGCATTCTCTCTGTGGAACGTGCTGTTTTCAAGTTTGCTCGAGACAATGTGGGCATTGATGGTTCTTGCTTGAACTGTCATCTAGTCTTCCATAATGAGAAGTGTCTCTGCAACTAGTTTTGACTGTGTTTGGTCGTTTAAGGAAAGTGGTGGCAGTGTATGTAGCTGACTATGTTCTTCCATTGTTCTCATCCTGTATCTTGTGTTGGGAAATGGCGGCTGGAGCTCACTCCACCAAAAATTTCAATGTATTTGAACACGATGTAGTAGTATCAAAATAAAACATGTTACTTTTTGTGGAGAAAAACGCTTCCAACCCCATTAATTCCTTTACATAATTCGTTTTGTGGGTGTTTCGAGATAGGAAAGAGTTCGCAGAAGATTAGGGAAAAGGTGTACCAGAAACAGGAACATTTTGATGAGAAAATTTGGTTCTAGTTTCCTTTTTAGACCGCAGCGGCAGACAAGTTCAAGGGTTTCTCAGAAGAATCGTTAGAGACCAGTGGAAGAGCAGAACTGTAGAATGCCAGAAGTTTGGTGTACTCTGAAGAGATCATTATCCTGCACCAAATCATTCCTTTGTGATGTTCATGTTCCAGAAGCCATTGGTGATTCAAACTCCAAGGAAAGAACAGACCGAGATTCATCTGGTTGTTTAAGGTCTAAATCTAACCTCAGAGACATCATTTGTGGAAGCAAGAGACACTCGCAGAAGCCATCGCCAAGCTCCAGCTCGAGATCAATGGCGAACAGTGAAGTTCTCCTCACCATGACCCATGAAATTGAAGCACAAACTAAAACGGATAGCTTCTCTGTTCCCCACGAAGAAAAAACCAGTCTTGAACTCCATAAAAGCTCTGCTACAAGAAATGGGCATGCCACTTCTGCAACTTCCGACAGAATCAACCAATTCCACGATGGTTCTGAATTGATTTGCCAAGAATGTGGTGGGCTTTTTAAGAATTCAGATGCCATGGAGTCCCATCATCTTTCCAAGCATGCCGGTAATGAAAGATTAAACTGCTTCCTCTGTTTCTTGAACTCTTCAAATCATAGATTATAATGAATTAGTTTCCATTTGCAGTCAGAGAATTAGCGCAGGAGGATTCATCCTGGAAAGTGATAGAATTAATCTGCCAAAGAACATGGCCAACGTCGAAACCCCACCACATTGAGAATGTCTTCAAAGTCCAGAATTCCCCAAGAACTCTGTCTCTGTTTGAAGAGTACAGAGCAACGGTGAAAAGCAGAGCGAGCAAACTGGAGCAGCAAAACCCACGTTGTTTAGTCGATGGAAACGAGCTCTTGAGGTTCCATGGCACGACGATTGCTTGCCCATTAGCAGCGGCAAATGGGTCTCAGATTTTATGCAATTTGGATAACTGTGGAGTTTGCCAAATATTAAGACATGGGTTTAATAAAGGCGTATTTACATGCGCAACAAGTGGAAGAGCCTTCGAATGTATTGAGATGAATGAAGAAGAAGATATGGGCGGCTTAAGAAGAGCCTTAATGGTGTGCAGAGTGATTGCAGGGATGGTCTGGGGCGGATGCATGGAGGAAGATGAACTGAACGCCAATTCCGGTTCTGGGTTCGAATCGTCGAGTGGGAAAACGGGACAGAATTCAAAACAGGAAGAACTGTTTGTGTTCAATCCTGAAGCTGTACTTCCTTGCTTCGTGGTAACTTACAGACGGTGATTAGGAAAAATTAGGCATTTGTATGTCTTATGAGTTTCTTCTAATGATTATTGAATACGAATTTGATCGACTCCCAAGTATTTTCTGGTAGATTAAAAAGTAAATACAAGATGAATGCAAAGAAATGAAATCGGTGAATCCAAAACATGGGGAAAATACAGTAAAAAGTTGGAAAGTGATGGATGAGGGGAGAGTGGTTGTTTTTAAGGTCCATACTCATGGCTGCCATTGGACTGTCCAGCCCCTTTCTGCACCCATGGCTGCAAGTGTAGCGACATGGGAGAACCATACTCGGTTCATCCACAAAATCTCTTCTATTTCTCGACATTTGGCCAAAGAATTTTTAACCGTTCAAGCTCACCTTCAACCAATATTGTGAGTTTTAGCAGCTAAAGTATAACCAATAATTTCATAATTATAAAACCATATTTGTTAGTAGTAATTTTAAATAGAGTTATATATTATTTTAGTCTTTAAAGGATTAATTAGAAATATAATTTAAGCTTAAAAAATCAAATATACCTTCTTTTTTTTTTTTGAAAAAAAAAAAGAAGCTGAAATCAAATCTTTTAAAAATGAAAGTGGTTACTTCCCCACGTGGGCCATTTGCGTAGTGGAGGCCCATATTCGAGGCCCAGATACGTCGGTCTATAATGAAACGGCGTCAATTCAACCGTCAACAATGGACCATGTTCTATACGGCGTCGTTGCCTGTCCTTCACCTTGCAGAATTACTTCATCCGTAGTCGTCGTTACGGCCTCTCTGGTCTGCAATTTCCTTCTTCTACCTTTCCTCCTCCTAAAACCAATCGATTTCCAGTCCTGTAAAACGTACGCCCGACTGTGAAAGAAAATTGAAGAGCTTCAAAAAGCTGGCTTCTATCAGATCTTTTCCTTTGAATTCGTTTATTTGATATCTTTTGGATTTTAATTCCCTCCGGTAGCCGAGATGTTGGAGAAGATCGGATTGCCGGCTAGGCCGTCTCTTCGAGGGAACAACTGGGTGGTGGATGCTTCTCATTGTCAAGGATGTTCGTCTCAGTTCACCTTCATCAATCGCAAGGTCCTATTTTACTTCTAATCTTTGGTTTTTTTCATAATGCATCTTTTAATTGTTTTTTTTTTTTCTCTCTCTCTTTTGAAGCACTGTATAGATCATCATGATAGTATCGTCTTAGTAAATTCTATTATGATTCTTTATTCTTTTCTTAGTTGGAAACAAGGAAGCCAAATTTTGTTCCTCAAAGTGTCCGATTTCTTTGTATGGAAGTATAAGGGATTGACTTGGTAGCACTAGGGCTGCAATCAATATGACTGTTGAATCATCATGGGGATCAAATTTTGGATTAAAACATGAATCATTTAAACGGCTGTATAGATTGTTATAGGTAGCTGATAGCACTTGTTAATTATTTTGATGTGTATGCATTCTGGGTTTTCAGCATCATTGTCGGAGGTGCGGGGGAATATTTTGCGGTAGTTGCACGCAGCAGAGAATGGTTTTGCGTGGACAGGGTGATTCTCCTGTGCGCATATGCGAACCTTGCAAAAAGCTAGAAGAAGCTGCAAGGTTTGAGCTTCGGCATGGACACAAAAGCAGAACTGGAAGAGGTATATCATTATGGAAATTGTTCTACATGTTTATTATCTTCCTCAAAATAGATTTATGAAAACATCCAGTCTATAACTACATTTTAAAATTGAACGTGTTTAAGCTTTGTACAATTCATTGGCATGAATTACTTTCTCGTTCTTTTGTGGTATACCGGTATGCTCGGCGCTGAATCCATTCTTACCATACCCACATCTAACATCTTCTGTCGTTTTTTAATCCGTTGTTTTTTTAAGAAGTCATATCGTTGTCATTTATCGTGTAGGTAGCTTGAAGTCAACAAAGCCTGAGGATGACATTTTGGCCAAGATTCTTGGTAGTGATAGAAATGAATCATCATCTTCTGTGCAAGAATCAAATGCCAACAGTTCTTCAACTATTGGAAGGACTACCACTGGTGTACAGAGTTCAAATACTCCAGAGTTCATAAACCTTGATGGGGAAGGAGAGGCATCCAGTAGTTTAACTAATCATCTGGAGAATAAAATGGAATCTAGTAGTCCGGAGCAATTGCGCCAGCAAGCTGTAGATGAAAAAAAGAAATATAAAGTTCTTAAAGGAGAAGGCAAATCTGAGGAAGCATTAAAAGCTTTTAAGAGAGGAAAAGAGCTCGAGAGAAAAGCTGACGCTTTGGAAATTTCCATAAGAAAAAGCCGCAGAAAAGCTTTAACTTCTGGTAATGCAGGTGAAGACCAAAATATAGGTGGCTCATCTGGTAGGAACATGAAACCTAGTCTACAAAGTAGTAAAGAAAAGCATGACCTTAATGCTGAACTCAGAGAACTTGGATGGTCTGATATGGATATTCATGCCGAGGAAAAAAAATCAGCTACAATGAGTTTAGAGGGTGAACTATCTTCTCTTCTTGGGGGGGTCTTACAAAAAACTGATAAAGCTAAGAGTGTTCATAGCATTGATAATACCCAGGTTGTTGCTCACAAAAGAAAAGCTCTAATGTTGAAACGTGAAGGCAAGCTAGCAGAAGCCAAGGAGGAACTTAAGAAAGCTAAAGTTTTAGAAAAGCAGCTTGAAGAACAAGAACTCTTGGGTGGGGCTGATGAGGAGTCAGATGATGAGCTATCTGCATTGGTGCGTAGTTTGGATGATAATAAACATGAAGATATTTCATTTCAGTACAAGGGAAATCTTGATCTTGATCTTGATAATCTTTTAGGGGCTGCTAATAATATCATTTCGGACATTAACTTTGAAGTGACAGATGAGGACATGGAAGATCCAGAAATTTCTGCTGCTTTAGAAACCTTAGGATGGACTGAGGATTCCCAACCTTCTGCTTCCAGGGAATCAATAAAAAGTGAAATAATTTCCTTGAAAAGAGAGGCTCTCAATCAAAAGCGTGCAGGCAATATTGCAGTGGCTATGGAACAGCTTAAGAAAGCCAAGATGCTCGAGAGAGACCTTGAAAACTGCAGCTCTCAAGAAGATAGCCATGTTTCAGGCGGTGGCACTGTTGAAACAACAGAAGTCCTGATTCCTAAACTTCCTTCAAAAAGTAAATTAGCTATCCAGAAAGAGCTTCTTGCTATAAAAAAGAAAGCCCTGGCTTTAAGAAGGGAAGGAAGGTTGGACGAGGCAGAAAAAGAATTGAACAAATGCAAGGTCCTTGAAGAACAACTTGAACAAGCGGCTGATGCTTCAAGGGGGAACATCAGAGAGGTGGGTGTTGGTATTGGGAGCAAGGATCCAGATTTTCTCTCTAAGGATCTCAATAGAAATTTGCTAGATGTGGAAGTGGTTGAAGATGTAACAGATCAAGAAATGCATGACCCTGAATATCTTTCCGTTCTTAAGAACTTAGGTTGGAATGACAAAGATGATGAATTGGTCCCTTCAAAGCCCTCTAAACAAGATGATTTACTTCCTGCGGAACCAAGTGAGACATCTGCAAATGATTCTCCTGAATACGCAGTTAAGCCACTAAGAAAAAAAGCTGAAGTCCAAAGAGAGCTTTTGAGATTGAAAAGAAAGGCTCTCTCTCTTAGACGCCAAGGGGAGACTGAGGAAGCAGAGGAAGTGCTGATAAGGACAAAGGCCTTAGAAGCTGAGATGGAGGACATAGAGCGTAGGGATAGAGTTAGGACTGTATATAGTGGGAACCAAGAGAACATTCACAAAGCCCCTTCTGGAAGGTTGGTTGATGAAGGTGATGGTGGTGATGTCACTGAGGAAGATATGAACGACCCAACATTACTGTCTGTTCTACAGAATTTGGGATGGAATGGTGATGAAGTTGAACCGCCGGTAAATAAGCAGGTCAAGCCAATTAACGAGGATGCAAAACCAACTGTTAACCAATCATCTTCTACAATCAATGTTGCTGCACCACAAAGTAGAAGTGAAATTCAGAGAGAGGTTTTAAATTTGAAAAGAAAGGCTCTTGCCTTTAGAAGGAGAGGAGACATTGCTGAGGCTGAGGAAGTCTTGGAAAGGGCAAAGGCGTTGGAGATCCAAATGGATGAACTGGATACTCCAAAACCAACAGGCGTCTTTGATGCTGCTGACAAATCTGACGTTCTTAGAGCATTGAAGGGAGATGAATTGCTAGACCGTGTGAAGGATGTGGGGGAGGTAGGCAATGGATCAGAACAAGTTGCAGAGGGTCTGAAGGATGAAGTACCAGATCCGTCTTCGAATTTAAAATTTTCCAAAGGCGATTCAGTTCATTACCGTCAATCTGATCGCTTAAATTCTAAGGAGCGCCAAGCCTCGTTTAGAGAAGGTGCTTCAGGTGGAAATACTTCTCTGGAAGGTAAGAGAGCTGCTGAAGCTTCTAGTTCCAATTATCCAACCCGGTAAGAATGTGAATGTATATTTAACAGGAAATAATTGCATATTTCATGTAGGTAATGGACGACAAGGTGACTTATCAATCCCTCGTTCCGATGTGTTATCTAATGCTGCTGATCGTTCCACAGAAGTTGGATTCCAGGCAATTTCTACTGCTCCAAACCAAGATCATTTCAGCATCAGAAACCAAGACGATGTACTTCGTCATGAAGGAAAACAGCGTTACCAGGCAGACAAATCCTCTCAGGACCCTAGTTCTCACAGCAGCGAAAGTTTCTTGCGCCAAGAAATTTTGGCTCACAAGAAGAAGGCAGTTACATTAAAGAGAGAAGGAAAACTGTCAGAAGCTCGTGAAGAACTTCGACAGGCAAAGCGTTTGGAGAAATCACTGGAGGAAAACACTGGTCAGGTTCAACTTAATTCAAAAAGTTCGACAATCTCCACAAACAATGTACCTTCACCTGACCGCAAGGAATCTAGCACATCAACTGTGGAACAGAAACCATCGCCTGACCAGAAGCAGGGCAGCCCATCAACCATGGAACAGAAACCAATGTCTGCTCGTGACCGCTTCAAGTTGCAGCAGGAGTCACTCAAGCACAAGCGACAGGCTCTGAAATTTCGTAGAGAGGGTCGAACCGAAGAAGCTGATGCAGAGTTTGAGAAGGCTAAGGCCATTGAAAATCAGTTAGAGCAGTTTACTGACCCAGCAAAATCATCTATGAATGGAGAAGAGCATGCAGGAGATGTAAGTGTTGAGGATTTTCTCGATCCTCAGCTGCTCTCTGCTTTGAAAGCTATTGGTTTGGAAAATCCAGCTCCAAGCATATCTAGGGGTCAACAAGAAACACTAAAGCCTCCACCAAGAGTCAGCACTGATAAAATGGAAAATACAGACTTAGAAAGAAATCAACTGGAAGAACGTATCAAAGCAGAAAAGGTGAAGGCAGTGAACTTGAAACGTCAGGGAAAGCAAGCTGAGGCCTTGGATGCTTTGCGGCGAGCCAAACTTTATGAAAAGAAGTTGAATTCCTTTGCTTCGAATTGATAGATATGTTAAGCTTTCTCTGCTTAACCTATACGACCCTGGACTGGATTGCTTTGAAAGCAAATTGTGCGAGATATTGAGTGCTTCTTTCAACTGATTCTCCATATAAGGTCCATCGTCATTTGAAAATGTACCATCATTGAACTGGATTATCATGCTAAGATTGTGTCATAGTTATGATAAACACGACTTGAAACAGAACGAAATTATTCTTCCATCAACTTCTTTTCTCATTCTTGGTTACGTTAAAATGACTGAAAATTCAAGAGACAAATGGCAATGTTGCAGAGAGTTAACTCTCGATCTTGTTCATGTTTCCATAATAAATCAAAACTCGAGATTAAAAAAATACATTCAGATCTCTGTTCAATGAAAATGAAGAAAAAGAAAGTCAATTTGGCAAAGAGGATAAAATTGAAATCTAAGTCACAAAAGTAAACTACTTTTTCAAGTGCTCGTCTGAGGTAAATCCAATTTGAAATTTAAATAATTGTTGGAATTGCAAAGCTTCACAAGGTCCTTTGCTTCTTCAATCTTGGAAACTTCAACCAATCCATCAACCACACGCTGCACCTCTGCTACATTAATAACTAAACGATGATTATCAATGGCCTCTTTGCACAGTTCAAGTGCCAAATCAAAATCACCCTGCTCGCAAAGGAAGGGGAGAAGTGTCCGGTAAGTGGCTCCATTTGGAGTAACTTCATTCTCCTTCAGTTTATAATACCATTTCTTCGCCTCCTCCACATCCCCACCTTCACAAAAACCTTTAATCAGTGCATTGAAACTGTAAGCATCTGGCTTGATATCTTTCTCCTCCATTTCTGCTACCAATCCAATCCCTTCTTGCATTCTATTCTCTAGAACCATTCCTCGCAACCTGGCATTGTAACTTATAAGATTAGGAGCAATATTCTTGTTCATCATCACACTCCACAGCCTTTCTCCATCTAAGAACCGACCCTTTCTATAATATGCAGTTAGAAGCGTATTGAATGTAACTAAATCTGCCTCCATTCCATTCTTCTCCATGTC
Organism: Cucurbita moschata; assembly: GCF_002738365.1. Classification (NCBI taxonomy): domain Eukaryota; kingdom Viridiplantae; phylum Streptophyta; class Magnoliopsida; order Cucurbitales; family Cucurbitaceae; genus Cucurbita; species Cucurbita moschata. Next base: position 2,710,425 of record NW_019268531.1, read on the forward strand.
ATTAAAAAACAAGATGGCTTTATCAAAAGCATCCATCTCGCAGTACGCATTGATAACAATGTTGTACGAGATCACATTAGCTTCGATGGAAACTTCCTGCGGTACTTCCCGAAAAATCGTTTCAACTTGATCATACTCCTTGGAATTAACACAAGACGCCAAAAGGGCATTAAAAGACTTCACAGTCCGCTCGCAATTCAATTCAGGCAATTCATCGAACAACTTACGTGCATGAGTGAACATACCCGCTTTCCCATAGAGCATAATGAGGCGGATTGCAAACCCTTCATCTGTAATGTCCTCATACTTCTTTTGAGCTTCTATGATATCCTCAATCATGGAGAATCTTTTATCGGCAGCAAGACGGCGAACTGTAGAATCATACATACTGTGCCTGGCGCGGAAGCGGCCGGACTGGGAGCTTTTTATGAACTTGTTCACAAGGTTTTGAAGACGTTGCTCGGGTGTGAGAGGATTTGTGGCGGCGGTGGATTGATTGGGTTTGTTAGTAATTGAGGAAGGTGGCGAGGAGTTAGGTTTATTGGATCTAGACGCAGAGGAACCAGAGTGGTTGAAGAGCCCATGGAGGCGACGGTAGAGGGAAGAGGACGGCATTCTCTACGGAGGAGAAAAACAGAGGAAGGTTTGTAGGTAAAAGTGGAACAAAGCTCCTTCTTACGAATTTGAAAGCCCATAATGTGTAATAAGGCCCAGATTTTAGCAAAACGAAAAACGGCGACGTTTTATTTGTTTAATGGCCCATTTAGTGCTTGGGCTCTCTTTTATTTACAATATAGATATAAAAAAAAAAATTTCTTTTTTGCAAAGTATATATATATATATATATATTCTTGATTGACGTTTATAAATTATAACTATACATGTCTACGGGATGAGGTAGGGACGAAGAAGTTTTCTTAATCTTCATTCCCGCTGTCTATTTCATTTTTTTCATCTGACAAAATTCTCCATTTATGTTTATGGGGATCAAGTTTCTCAGAGAATTTTTTCCGTTTATTATTTTTCCTCGCAAAATTCTCCATTTATTTTTGTGGAGATCGGATTCTCAAAAAAAAATTTACTAGTTTATTATAGAAACTTTTTTATTGTATATAATTGGTATTGATTTAAGTTATTAAAAATTAGAGTTGAGTAAATTATTATTTGTTGATAAAATTAGTTTATATCTAAATTATAATAATTTTAGTAAAACACCATTAAAAAATAATGATTTTTTTATTATTAATAATAAAGGCTAACAAAACCCAAATGTTCCAATTACTTTAAAAAAAATTAAAAATTAAAAAATATTTGTGTAAAAGAGAATATAGAAAGTTTTTTCGTCTTTGAAAATATATAAAATTTGGAAATGAGACTTAAAAAGTCTCTATTTTAAAGCGGGCGGGATGAGTATAGGAAATATAATACTCCTTTCCTGTCCCATTTATCTAATAGGTAGAAATTTCTTGTCCTACGGCTTCGACGGTTAAATAAACATTTTTGTTTTTAGTGTCACAAGTTAAATGACCGTGCTCTTAACAAAACAACTCATAATAGTACCCATAATAGTAGCTGACTTGTTCCCTCCAGAAGTGTTTAAAAAAAAAACAAAGCATATACATAATAATTAAACATTATTAATATCCCCTAACAACTCTCACGACATCAATAACATAACAAAAACACAAACATGAAATATAAAATATAAAGTAGGAAAGATTTGATTAATAACATAATAATTAAAAACAGGAAACTATAGAATAAATAATCACACGAGCAACTTAAGCTTAGAATATTTTATTATATTATATTAGTGGTTCAACGTATCCTCAATTTTGTAAGACAATTTTGGCGATAAGACGGAATAAGAAGCACTACAATATTTGATTATTAAATCTGGTTGTTTGAACCTTTACCTAACTAATACAACATTTTCTCCCCCCTAATCATTACTTTTAATGCCTCGTTTTGGACTTTAGCTGTTGGGGGGAGAACCAAGGGGTTGACCCGCTAAACCAACATTAAAAATTTATATTATAAGTTCGGAAATGAAATTGACTTGATGAATACGGGTCAATCTTTGTGACGACTATGTCTGTATGTATAAGTCAATCAGGATTTAATTAATAATGAAAAGAATTTATAGAGGAAATTCAGAGGATTTGGTGTAACCCATCTTTTCAATGCCATCCAGCGCTATCATTTGGTATCAAAATTTGTTCCATTTTATGGGAAAAAGTGACGAACATATGAACATGAAGATCATATTGTTAAGATTAATATTCAAAAAGGGGTAACATATCATTGACAAGAATGACCCGTGTTTTCTAATCAATGTCTTAATTAAAATCAAGATTTTTTTTTTTTTTTTTAATAATTGTATTTGAATTGGAGCGGGTGCTGATAAATAATTAAGGTAAGTAATTAAAATTAGGTAGTAAAGGAATTATTATCTTTTATGTGGGGGTCGGTTATTATGTTCGTGAAACCCCACCAATTATGTTATATTTTCATGACAGATCAGCATTTTATTATTTTCTTTTTAAAAAATATGATATTTCTCATATGTGAAGCTGTACACGTGTCATTTGAGTCATAATGAAACGAAATCCACGGCACTTTTCCACCATTCTTACGGGGCCGACCTTGTCTGACTCATGTCTTGGTATTTTGTCGTTTTGTACACCTCACCATATCCTCATCTTGACGTCACTCGGGTTTTTTCCACTTAATTTTTATTATTTAATAATAATTATCATCTCCAATCACACGTTGTTCCGGTGGAGAAGGAGAAAGAAGAGGAGGTGACGTGTCGTAAAAATTAAGGATGAAGATGTTAATTATAGAGATGGTAATTAATAATAATATCTCATCAAAACTTTATAAAATAAATTTGTTTAATCATGGTAACTTAATGTTAATTTAATTTTGATGGGCATTTAATTAATTGTGTGAGGTGATAAGATGAGTGATGTGGAGGGTTGTAAAAATGAAGGAAGAGTATGGGAGAGAATTTTAAAGGGGAAAAAAAAAGGACAAAGAAGTAAATCCAAAGGGAGGGAAGTGGACGGATTTGACGTAATTATGATAAGTTGAAGATAAAAGTGTAGAAATTACTCTCTAACATACGCGTTTTAAAATTGTGAGGTTGACAACAATACATAACGAGTTAAAACAGATAATGTCTATTAGAGGTGGACTTGGATTATTACAAATAGCATCAGAGTGATAAACCAAACAGTGAGTCAGTAAAGACAGACACTAGACTCCAAAAAAGTTGGATTATGGGGTCCAACATTGGTTGGAGAAGGGAACGAAGCATCTCTTCGCATCTCTTCAAAATTTGTGAAAATCTTACTCTGACACGAGGTGCAAAACATGGCGTAGATTTAGTCAAGATTTGGAGGTAGACAAAATGAAATATAAATGATTTGATGCATTTAACCAATGTTTTTTTTTTTTTTTCTACATGTGAGTTGACTTGTATATTAAATGTTTGACTCCGCCTAACCCTACTTTCACACTCTTTCATTTAGCTCAATCATCAAACCCACATAACTTCTCCAAATTTAAGGACCACAAAAGTCAACCCTTCTTTCTTTTTTACTAAGATGATAATATAAAGAAAATTAGAGTGTTCCAAATCTTTATTCAATTTTAATAGCATTTTATAATTAAAAAAAATCAATAATTATTTGGCGGTGAAATAGTAACACTACTAGTTTCTATAGCCTTTTAATTTTCTAAATATGAAATATAAATAAAATTTCTTAATTGGAAAAAGTTCAAATTAACTGAGTATTTAATCAACTAGTCAACGGGAATTAATAGTTTAATTAATTTTTTTCCATTGACTAATTAAAAGTATTTGACAAATATTTCATTATTTAAAAAAAAAAACCAAATATTTAAGAGACTCGAGAGAATTCTTAAAACAATATAAAAAAATGATTATTTTTTTTATTTAGTTTTTAATAAGAAAAAAACATGGCTTCTATATATGTGAAAATATTATCCAAAATATACTATTAGTTAATAAAAACTTTCTATGTCATAAATATCATGACAATATTCAAAATGAAGCAAGAGAATAATTTTAGAATTTAATCATTTAATATCATCATGTATACTATAGCATGCAATTCAATTTTAGTCGATAATATATATATTAAAATAATATTAAATTAGAAGTTTCTTTTATATAACGAGCATTAAAAGATACTCTACCTAAAATATAAATAATAACACAGTTTTAAAGAGAATCATATAGTTTGAGCTTATAAAAATCACTGATTTTAGCTTTAATTATATGTTAAGCTCTAATAATGTTAATTTTAGGAATTCATTACAATATTCAAAACACAATAATATTAAAAATAATGATTAACTAAATATAGGCCGTTGGATGGAAAAGAAAGAGCACATCATTTGGTCTAAAGGCTTGACGTGACCGTCAGATCAAGCACCGTCACCTTCTTTACAATCATTGTCAACCCTACAGCCTTTATTCTCAAGGAACAAAAAAAAATTATACCAAATTATTAAAAAATTATAATTAAAATAAAATAAAAATAAAAAGTTTAGTGGGAGAAGAGGAAAGGGAAAGTAGGAGTAAGAAAATGAATAAAAAATTCGATTTTTTAAAAAAAATTTATAAATTTATGTTTTTTCTTGTTGGGGTTTAAAACGCAGCGTTAGAGGATATCTTGTTGGGGTTTCCAATATGGCAGAGGATTTTCAGGCTGCTATTTGCGGCGATAATTGGTGGAGCTCTTCCCGGACCATGTTGGTGGCTGTCGGTGGATTGTCGCCGTGTTCTATGGGGATCGGCGACTTAGCTTGGCCGCCGGCCGATGATTTTTCCGACATCAAACCCAAATCCACCGCTAATTATTCCGACAATCAGAACTCCATGTTTTTTCAAGATTATTCCACCTCCGATCATTGGAACCAACCCCATGATTTGCTGTAAGTGACCCACAAACAAAAACAAAAAAAGATTCGATTTTTATTAATCAATTTTGCTCAATTTTTGTTGTTGTGGAAACAGGTTGAAGCGAGGAGATTATTTGTTGGAACAAAATGGGGTGAATTGTATGAACTGTTGTTCTTCCACTAGCCAGGGTTTGTTTCCTCTTGACTCAGCTTTATATGGATACCCTTCCCCTTCAACTAAGCTGCTCCATGGCTTATACAATAATGATAATGATGATGATGATGATCATCCTGACCCTCACTCCCTTTTCAACGCCGCCACCACTCCAATTAACACTAATTATCCTTCTAATTACCTTATTAAACCCTCTCTCCCAATCCCGCCGCCCTCTCAGCCTGTTTCACCTGCCCTGCACTTCACAAACAACACACCCTTTTGGAATGCCTCGCACGCACCTCCTTCCATTGAAATTCCACAGAATAGTAGGCTTGGTTTCAAGGTATGATTTTGATTGGTATGATTGGGCTTTGGGTGTCACTTGATTGATTTTGATTGTTTTTCTTTAGGCTATGAATAATGGTAATTGTGAAGATGGTGAAGAAGCACGGAAAGGGGATAAAAATGAGCCGCCGGTGTTGAAAAGGCCTCGAATTGAAACTCCTTCGCCATTGCCAACATTTAAGGTGAAGGATCCAAAAAAAAAAAAACAAAAAAAAAATGTTTGGAGAATCTTGAGTTATAAAAAGGACAAAAACTAATGGGTTTGCTATCAGGTGCGGAAAGAGAAGCTAGGGGACCGTGTCACTGCCCTTCAACAACTGGTTTCACCCTTTGGAAAGGTGAGTTTTTTGGATTTCATCCCAAAATATATATATATATATATATATATATGAGGTGAACGAAACATTCTTTACGAATTATAAGTGTAAGGGTGTGAAAATCTTTTCTTAGTAGTTTTAAAATTGTGAGGTTGACAATTATATATAACGAGTCAAAACGGACAAGTGGTATTAGAGTCAGACATTGAGTTGTGTGCCAGCAAAAACCCTAGGCCTTAAAGGGTGGATTGTGAGATCCCACTTTGGTTGAAAAGGGGAACAAAACATTCCTTATAACCGTGTGTAAACCTCTCCCTAGTAATTTTAAAACTGTGAGTCTGATAATGATACATAATGAGTCAAACCAAACCGTATTTGTTAGTAATGGGTTTGAGCTGTAATATATTGTATCAGAGCTAGACACTGAAACGGTGTGCACGCAAGGACTTTGGGCCTCAAGAGAGGTGGATTGTGAGATCCCACATAAGTTGGAGAAGAGAACGAAACATTCCTTATAAGTGTGTGGAAGTCTCTACCTAGTAGACAGTATTTGTTAGTAGTGGATTTGAGCTGTAATATATTGTATCAGAGCTAGACACTGAACGGTGTGCACGCAAGTACGTTGGGCCTCAAGAGAGGTGGATTGTGAGATCCCACATCAGTTGGAGAAGAGAACGAAACATTCCTTATAAGAGTGCGGAAGTCTCTATCTAGTAGACACGTTTTAAAATCGTGAAGGTGACAATATTTACAAGCTTATTATATTATATCTCCATGTAAATTCTAGTCTCTTTTTTCCCCCCAGACTGATACAGCCTCAGTTCTTCATGAAGCCATTGAGTACATCAAGTTCCTCCACGATCAAGTCAGTGTACGTTCCATTATTTACATAAATTTCATCTTTAATTTCCTTTTAAAACCCAAATTAGTTCATTCATTACTTGAAATTTTCAGCTGTTAAGCACTCCATATATGAAGAACAACAACGGAATAACACCCGTTCAACAACAACAGGTAAAAAAAATATGAACTTCTTCAAATTACCCAAAAAAAAAAAAAAAAAGTTATAAACTTTACAGTTGCTTGAATTCCAGGTATCAGAAAAAGCAGACCCAAAACAAGATCTGAAAAGCCGAGGCCTTTGTTTGGTGCCGATCTCAAGCACATTCCCAGTGACAAATGCAACAACGGCGGATTTCTGGTCACCGACGTTCGGCGGAACATTCCGGTGAAGAGATATATATATTGATATAGGATTGAATTTGGTGTAATAATGAATGGAAACAAAAAAAAAAAAAAGAACAGAGATGAGTAGTAATTGTGTTAGTCGTAATATTGGGAAGAACAGGAACAAGTGCTAAATTCAGGTAAAGTACTCAACCACACGGACACGGACACGGACACGGACACGGCAGCCGTGAAGTGGGTGGTTGATGATAGCTGGATTTAGCAGATGGGGGCTGAATTATAGTATAAAATTGGCCCTTCTGTTCCTGTTCCTTTTAATCTTTAATCTTTAATCTATCAACTTCATTTTGGCTCCCCCTGGAAATTATTATTTATTTTCTTTCACAATTTTAAATAATAATAATAATAATAATAATAATTTTGGAATTGGAATGTTGTGGATTGGTAGTGGAAGCTCAGACGGGGGTGGGGGCGCCCCACTGTGTTTTGTGCTTTTGAATTTAGGGTTTCTCAGCGGCATGCGCGCGTGCTATCATCAACCTACAAGGGGCCATAAACCATTCTATATAATGCTCCCCCAATGTTCGTTCCACGACGTGTCACGGTCATACTTGTCTGACGCGTGTTGTCTATACTTGCGTGTTTTCATTGTATCACTTTATTGTTTTTTTTACCGCTCTTATCATGTATAGTTTCCTTTTACTTTATAATGTATAACGTCTTGACAAAATTATGTTTACGCATATTAGATTTAAAATGTCTTATAATGTATTATAGGGGATGTGACTAGTCGTCAATTCTTCCTATCGAGAGATATATGTTATTTAAGTCGTTTGTGTTGTATTTTTCGCTTATAATTTATAACATTGCGTTCTTCATTTCTCTCAATCCTGCTTACGAACTCTCTATTTAAAATCTGAACCATGCCTCCATCTTATAAAATCTTCTTCTTAATGTGTGGCTAAGGTTTGGGTATACGTCGTCAGGTCAAAAGCACCACGATTTTGAGTTGGCTGACTCACTCGATGGTGAGAGTGAGTGTTGTACAATCGTATACAAACGTCCTGTATAAGCACATACGCATGAAATTCAACTATCAATTTTGAAAATGATTGTCAGTGTCTTACCTATTAAGTGGGTCTCGACTATATTCTCTAATTTCGTATGTATTTGGTCAATTTTGTGGTCGAGTTATATCCTTAAATTTTTTTTTTTCGTGACTCAATAATAATAATAGTGTGTTTTTAGATAAGAATGAAAATGGTATTTTTATTGTGGAATATGATAATAAAGTGAATGGGTGAGTGTTTTCAAAGAAAAAAAGAAAGAATATATTTTTTATATTGATGCGTTATTTTCTTTGGAATACTTTGGGATATAGATTATAACTTTTTTATCACATCATGTTAGATTTATGATTACAAATTTTTAAATAAAAAAAAAAGGATTAAATAACAAAGCATTATGACCTCTAAAAATATATAAGATGATTATTTAACACACTCTAAAACATAAAGAGATTAATCATGGGTCATGATCTTGCTCTACCTCGTTTTCTCGCTCCATCTACACTTGGTTCGATCAAAATTTGAAAAAACATCGTTTCCCAAATTGAAAAGGCATACACACAGACACCGAAGGTTCAGGGAATAGAGTAAAAGCAAGGTTTAGGTTAGGTTAATGACTATGGTAAATAGGTTTGGGTCAGGGAATAGAGCCAAAGATGGCCAATCTTCCTAACTGGGTGCGGGCCGAGCTTAGAGCGGGTATCACCCTTGTCTTCTTAGAAAGGGAAAATGATTTATTTAACCAGGCATGAGCTTCTCTCTTGCAAAATGTAAGAACACTCGATGAAGACACCCAAACAATGATTATTCATAGATGTCCCCAAAGAGAAGATTAAGGTTATCTTGACAGCCAACTAATTAATAATGAAGGACCACAAACCTTGTCTGTCATGTTGAAATGAGTCGCATTGTTTCTTTAACACAACCAATCAAAAGCCTATTGCAGGAAAGCTGTTTTCTTTCTCTTTTTGCTTTTCTTTGTAGATTCAAGCAAAACTGGAACTCAACGTTTCTAAGAAGCTTAACGTGGAAGAACCATTTTGACAAATGACCAATCATGTGGGGAACCATTTTTCGATGACTCGTAGATATTGTCTATTTTTGTCTGTTACATATTGCCGTCGGCTTTACGATTTTAAAACGCGTCTACTAGTGAGAGATTTCCACACCCTTATAAGAAATGCTTCATTCCTCTCTCCAGCCGACGTGGGGTCTCACAATCCACATTCCTTAGGGTGGCCAACGTCCTCGCTGACACACCGCCCGGTGTCTAGCTCTAATATCATTTGTAACAGTTCAAGCTCACCCCTAATAGATATTATCCGTTTTGGCCCGTTACATATTGTCATCAATCTCACAGTTTTAAAACGCGTCTACTATGAAGAAGCTTCCACACCCTTATAAGGAATGTTTTCTTCCCCTCTCAAACCGACGTGGGATCTCACAATCCAAGTGAGCCCAATGTCCTCACCATCACTGTTCGGTGTCTGACTCTAGTACCTTTGTAACAGCTCAAGCCCACTGTTAGTAGATGGGTTGACGGGTATTATATTTTATACCATGCTTGAGACAATCCGGATCAGTACTTTGGATTTGCTTCTATCTCATCTCTGTAACCATTTTTGTTTTCCTTTTGGGTTATGGTATATATGGTTCATGAAAAGAAGAAAAAAAAAGGGGAATACTCAAAAAGGAAAAGACAGCTCTGAGAGGCATCTGGTTATGATGTTTATAAAATGAAAAGCACATATTCAGCAGCATCCATTCCAGCTATTTCCACTGCTAACTTTTCAAAATTCAAACATATCTCTGTTTTTTATGGGGTTTGAAAGAAAACCAGGCCAACTTCAACAATACTTCCTTCAACTTCTGTTTCAAGTTTTAAATATCTCAAAAAAAGTGTCATTTCTTTTCCTAACTTTGAATCTGATCTTCTGTGCCATTCAGGAATCAAAACATCTCTGTCTGTCTCTCTGTCTCTCTGTTCTTGTTCCAATTACATTTTGTTTATTGACTTTTTGTCTTTCTTCATATATTCCCTCCTGATATGCATTTTTCTTTTGGTAAAAAGAAACAAACAAACAAAACTAATCACAGTACTACGACAGTACCCCCAGAATTTGAACAGTTGTCTTTTTTTTGTTAAGAACATGTTCTGTGGTCTTCAACCAACAACCTTAACAGATAGGCCTTTCAATGAAGTTAAACCCATTTGGATGGGCCACTTTGATGATATGATGCCACTTATTCGCAAGCTATATGGAAACAATTGGATAAAATTGTATGGCAGCTGTTTTGTTGGAAGTGGTCGTCTTATCCACTTACCACTTTGAGTACAAACTCTCGTGGCCTTTGCTTTCGATTTCATCCAAAAAAGTTTAGCATGCCAATAAAATTGATATTTTCTTATCGGGCATATGTTGGACTTTGATCAACAGATAAATTTGATAGATAATAATGTTCAGTAGCTGTGTAAGCTTCAATAGATACACAAATCAAAGACAACATAGGTATTCAACAGGGCATAGCAAATTCTTGAACAGAGAAGAGCAATATATATATATATATATATANAAACCTTGTCTGTCATGTTGAAATGAGTCGCATTGTTTCTTTAACACAACCAATCAAAAGCCTATTGCAGGAAAGCTGTTTTCTTTCTCTTTTTGCTTTTCTTTGTAGATTCAAGCAAAACTGGAACTCAACGTTTCTAAGAAGCTTAACGTGGAAGAACCATTTTGACAAATGACCAATCATGTGGGGAACCATTTTTCGATGACTCGTAGATATTGTCTATTTTTGTCTGTTACATATTGCCGTCGGCTTTACGATTTTAAAACGCGTCTACTAGTGAGAGATTTCCACACCCTTATAAGAAATGCTTCATTCCTCTCTCCAGCCGACGTGGGGTCTCACAATCCACATTCCTTAGGGTGGCCAACGTCCTCGCTGACACACCGCCCGGTGTCTAGCTCTAATATCATTTGTAACAGTTCAAGCTCACCCCTAATAGATATTATCCGTTTTGGCCCGTTACATATTGTCATCAATCTCACAGTTTTAAAACGCGTCTACTATGAAGAAGCTTCCACACCCTTATAAGGAATGTTTTCTTCCCCTCTCAAACCGACGTGGGATCTCACAATCCAAGTGAGCCCAATGTCCTCACCATCACTGTTCGGTGTCTGACTCTAGTACCTTTGTAACAGCTCAAGCCCACTGTTAGTAGATGGGTTGACGGGTATTATATTTTATACCATGCTTGAGACAATCCGGATCAGTACTTTGGATTTGCTTCTATCTCATCTCTGTAACCATTTTTGTTTTCCTTTTGGGTTATGGTATATATGGTTCATGAAAAGAAGAAAAAAAAAGGGGAATACTCAAAAAGGAAAAGACAGCTCTGAGAGGCATCTGGTTATGATGTTTATAAAATGAAAAGCACATATTCAGCAGCATCCATTCCAGCTATTTCCACTGCTAACTTTTCAAAATTCAAACATATCTCTGTTTTTTATGGGGTTTGAAAGAAAACCAGGCCAACTTCAACAATACTTCCTTCAACTTCTGTTTCAAGTTTTAAATATCTCAAAAAAAGTGTCATTTCTTTTCCTAACTTTGAATCTGATCTTCTGTGCCATTCAGGAATCAAAACATCTCTGTCTGTCTCTCTGTCTCTCTGTTCTTGTTCCAATTACATTTTGTTTATTGACTTTTTGTCTTTCTTCATATATTCCCTCCTGATATGCATTTTTCTTTTGGTAAAAAGAAACAAACAAACAAAACTAATCACAGTACTACGACAGTACCCCCAGAATTTGAACAGTTGTCTTTTTTTTGTTAAGAACATGTTCTGTGGTCTTCAACCAACAACCTTAACAGATAGGCCTTTCAATGAAGTTAAACCCATTTGGATGGGCCACTTTGATGATATGATGCCACTTATTCGCAAGCTATATGGAAACAATTGGATAAAATTGTATGGCAGCTGTTTTGTTGGAAGTGGTCGTCTTATCCACTTACCACTTTGAGTACAAACTCTCGTGGCCTTTGCTTTCGATTTCATCCAAAAAAGTTTAGCATGCCAATAAAATTGATATTTTCTTATCGGGCATATGTTGGACTTTGATCAACAGATAAATTTGATAGATAATAATGTTCAGTAGCTGTGTAAGCTTCAATAGATACACAAATCAAAGACAACATAGGTATTCAACAGGGCATAGCAAATTCTTGAACAGAGAAGAGCAATATATATATATATATATATATAGATATATGTAAGGGCTGGGAGAAGAAATAAGTATAGCAGGGTGGGAACAATTATATGATAATATGATGGAAAGCAATCAGTTACCCTTGAGCTTCTTTGCAATGCCAGCAAAGTACTTTCCCTGGTGGAAAGCTTGCTGCAGTTCCAGTTCAGAAGGCTGTCTGGAGCCATCACCGGCTAAAGTTCCAGCACCGTAGGGACTCCCGCCCTTGACGTTCTCCATCTCGAACATTCCAGCTCCGAACGAATATCCAATTGGAACAAACAGCATTCCATGATGAACCAGCTGAGTAATGGCTGTTAAGCTGCAATAACACAAAATTTTAAGATCAAATTTTCAGTTTAAAAAGAATTTAGAAAGGGGAGAAGGTTTTTAAAAAGAGGCTCACGGAGTAGTCTCCTGTCCACCTCCTTGAGAAGCAGTGCTATAGAAAATGCCTGCAGGCTTGCCTGAAAGTGATTGTGCTCTCCATAAACCTCCAGTTGCATCCATGAATGCTTTGAATTGAGCACACATCATCCCGAATCTTGTAGGGAATCCGAAGAGTAAACCATCAGCTTCAGCGAGTTCGTTCGGTGTAATGATGGGTGCTTCACCCTTTGCTGGTGCTTGCATCTTGTCGAGAACCTCTTTCGGTAACGTTTCAGGCACCTGTTTAAATATCATATATACTCATTCAGGGGATTCACTACCAAAACCAGTTCCCCAAATCATATGAAGTCTTCAACATATATCTTCTATGTCACTATGCACATGTATACTTCAAGCCCATAATACAGTATCGTATGCAGAATTGTCAATGATTAATATGGATCACAAAGAGCCATTGTTTTGGCTGTTTGTACTTCATTTGAACGATGCATGTAACAGTTCAAGCCTACCACTAGCAAATATTGTTCTCTTTGGACTTTCCCTTCCAGGCTTCCCCTCAAAATTTTAAAACGAGTCTATTAGGGAGAGGTTTCCACACCCTTATAAAAAATGCTTAGTTTCCTCTCAAACCGATATGGGATCTCATAATCCACCTCCCTTTGAGGCCCAGCGTCTTCGCTGGCACTCGTTCCTCTCTCTCATCGATGAGGGATCTCACAATGCATGTAAACTAAAAATGAAGAATGCAAAACTGTGAAGAAAGGAGTCATAGTTCCTTTGCACCTGCCATAATTTGGCTTCCACTCCCTCCACAGAAGCAGCTCCTTTCTGAATTTCCTCTGCCAGCCTCAAGACATGTCCGTACGTAGAATAGTAACTGTACAACATACTCAACAAGTTTTAAATAACCACCAAAGTTTTTCTCATACATATGACACGTCGACCGACCATATTACAAACAGCAACGGTTGGTCATGATTCCTCGTAGCTGTCCTCATTGGAATCGACATGCTTTGGATAAGTGATGTGAAAAGAAAGAAAAGAAACTTGTACGACAAACCGAGTTCTCGACAACAATGGAATACAGTACAAAAACCAAAAGGAAAATCTCCAGGAAGTTGCAGCTCTTTCCTAGAAGAGTAACGTAGAAATATGACAGCTAAAAAAACTGATTAGAATGGAGACAAGACAATTTACCTTATCATTGAGAGCAAAACAACAGCATATACAGTGACATTACACAAGCCAAGCAGTGGAAGTTTCCATAGATTTGGATCAAAAAATAAGCAGTAGGAATGAGAAGTGAAAGTCCTAAAGCTGGGACCACAAAAGTTCATACATGATCTCAACAGGTTAGGTTAGGTTTCTTAGTCCCTTAGTTTTCATGGTAATTAAAAACCACTTTGACTGTGTGGTCATGGCACAAAATGTTGAGGGTGACCTTCAAAAATTGCTGAGGTGCTTGATGGAACAAACATTGAAAAAGATAGCCATTTAATGTCTTAAAATCATTCTCAGTCGTTGAAAATATTCATCACGTTATTCATGCACATTTTAAGAAACTGTAACACAATTGATGAAATCTCATATCGGTTGGAGAAGAGAACGAAACATTTCTTATCTGTGTGGAAACCTCTCCCTAGTAGACGCGTTTTAAAATCGTGAGGCTGACAGCGATGTTTAACGGGCCGAAGCAGACAATATCTACTAGCGGTGGGCTTGGACCGTTACACAATCATAAACACCAACCAGGGTAACATTGCAAACAGACAGCTAGAGAAAGAGAATTTCTCCTATAAAAGAAGTTGATAACATCAAAAAGATTCACAGCTTTTACACTCGACTAAAAGAGGTTGATTGACTTTTAATCAGAAAAATCAAACCCACAAAAAGAAATCAGGATAATCCCTAACAGAAATATACTACAACAGAACAGAGCCTTACAGGCTCCAAGTTTCCAGGATGTGTATTGATCATTAAAAACAGAGACTTTGACAAGTGGGGTTATTGACCCATCGTTCATAACAACAACCTTTATCGCTTCGATTTTGGAGAGAAAGCTACAAAGGAAAAATGGTTTAACAATCGCCATATTACAGTTCATTACCAAAAAGAGGATTATAATCAAAGGAAAAATGGTTTTGTTGTGCACAAAAGAATGTTTTATGAGGAAGATACGGAAGGGATTGAGAGAGGCTTACACAATGTAAATTTTGGTGGCCATTGATGGATGTTCTCCGCGTCTGTCTGTCTTTCTTCTTCTACTACTTCTCCAAACTATTTTGAGTGGGTGAGCAAATTATTTGACAGTAGAGTCATTGAGGGGACCCCAATTTATAGTGCTCTACAAGCTGTGTTCTACAATTTTTTTTAATAGCATGATTAATGGGGTCTAACCCCGATTTTGGTGGGGTTTTGTTAGTAATAATGTTGAATTATGGGACGGTTGATGTCCACTCCACTCCACTCCTCCTGCCATCATTGTTTTCATTGATTAAACTTCATCTCTCCCTTCTTCATCAGGTGAAATATCCAATCTGAATTAAGCAAAATTCATCAATTCAATGAATGAAAACACTTTCTAAAAGAGTGACAAAACAACTACCTTTCCTCATATTCTGTTCCCACAGTACTAGATTTCTGTGTGTCCAGATTCCCTGACCTGAAATTCAAGACAACTTAGGAAAAGAAAAAAGCAGATGAATGAGTAAAATAAGATTGAATTGGGTTTGGTTAAGTTGATAAGCTTTATAACAAAGGGTTTAGGTAAGTGATCAAAAGGGGTCCCACACATCAATTAGTTGACGAAATTAAGTCTAATGGAAAGTGTTTTAGATTGTAATGCAGAAGGTTAAGAGGAATGGATAGCCTTTGTCTTGAAGCGTGCGTCTCATGAGTCTTTGCTAATCCACACCCTTCATTTTCATCCCATTTACGCTTTGATAATAACATCATTACAAAGTACCAATACCCTCTCCTTTTTTCTTGTTTCATCTCTTTTAGGCTTTCTTGCCTCCAGAATTCGGGCCACTAATTGCCTCTAAACAAGCTTGACATTATTCTGTCTTAAGTTGGTGTGAATCAGTGTACTGTGGAGCTCTATTTCCATTCATTTCTTTTTGTGAAGCACAGGGAATATGGAACTAGAAAAAAAAAAAAGGAAAGAAAAGGATGGGTTTGTGGAGGGCCTACCAATGTGGAATGGAGCATTGCTTGCCAACAGGGGAAGACCACACCACTTCTCAATCTTTCTATCCACCTTTTTGCAGCGCTGAGAATGGATGAAGTGATGAAGAAGCTGAATGAATTCTGAATCCGTTTCTGCTGCTGTTCTTGGAATGAACAAACCAGAAGGGCATCGCTTTGATCATAATAGATCATTTGTGGGCCCTTCATTCTTATCTTTTTCTTGTTTCCTTCAAAGGAAAAGGGCCAAAATTATTGCCCTTCAGTTTCTGTCTGTTGGGCCAAATAATGATCCATGTTGAATTCTCTTTGGAAGTCCAAATGGAATAGACAAATCCCGGAAACCGCTCTGTGCTCTACCTGTGAGAGAGAATTTCTATAGATCTCCACTTTTCTAACCTTTTTGACCAATAATTTACCCATTTGACTCGAATCTCAACCAATAAACTATCAAACTATAAAATAAATTGATAGAATTCAATCCTAACAAAAAAACTGTAAGAAATTAATAGAGTAGAATGTAGTAAGAAATTATGGAAGGTTTGAAGCACTCCCCGACTCTCCAGTGTTTTCGTTGGCACACTAGACCTAGCGTCCTCGCTGGCACACTACCACACTACCCGGTGTTCACTTCCCCCTTCGAGGTCCAGCGTCCTTGCTGGTACACCATCCGGTGTCCAGCCCCTTCGAGGCCCAACGTCTTTGTTGGCATACTACTCAGTGTCTTGCTCTGATAACATTTGTAACGACCCAAGCCTACAAAACCGCGTCTGCTAAGGAGAGGTTTTCACACCCTTATAAATAATGTTTGTTCCCTTCTCCAACGGACGTGTGATTTCACAATCTATCGCCTCCGAATCCAACGTTCGCACTGACATTCGTTCCTCTCTCTAATCGATATAAATAGGTGATAACTTTTTTTTTTTGCAAAAAGTAAAGGATAGGGTTGGATGAAGAATGAAGATTATAAATTTGGAAGAGACGAACAGAGTTGGAGGGCTCCATGTTTGCACCCTATGTGGTGTATGAAAATGACAAACAACATAACTTCATCCACAGACCTCCCATGGCCACGCCAACCAAAACCCAATAATCAAGTTCCAACCACAAACCTCCACGCACAGCCCTACCACGCAATAACTTCGCTGCACCGAAGTATCCATCCAGTCCACCAAAATCTGCATATATTTTGAAATCACACAAATGCTCGTAAAGCTTAGAACAACAGGCAACAGAGCAGTCCGTACACTTGGTATGCCTCCCGTGGCATCCCATTCGATATGAATGCAACTAATTACAAGTACACTAGTGATCTACCAAATCCATATTTAAGAAAGCAGCAGCATTACACATGACACCACCGCCACAAAACAATACACTTTCGTTATCAGCACGTAAAGTTTCCTTGTTGAGTCCAAAGGAAGAGAGTTTCATAAACTGAGGCCAATTACAATACTGATCATTTCTGGGTAAAAACCAACCTTGGAAAACCTCCGGTACTTGATTGATTCTGTCGTTCTTTAATTCAATTTACATTATATATATATGAAATATTAAAAGAAATAAAAGAAAAGGCATGATCTTACCAGATTCTAATATATTTTTTCTGTACAGAAACTGTTGAACCAAAAAGAGGGGAAAAGTGGAAACCCCTAATCGAGAAGAATTGGAGTCATCTTGGTAAGAAGAACGAGGCATCGACATTACGCCACAGCAAAATCCCTTGGTTTACACACCACCACCCACATGAGCCATAAGATATATCATTCCCCAAGACCCAAGCCAACCCACCAGTTGTCGGACTGCAGAAGAATCCGATTGGATTTCTTCTCCTCATGTGTTGTTTCCGCGCAGTATATGAATCAAATTTGCAGCATTTGCTCTGATCTTTTCATTATTGTCATCAATCAATGTGATACAGATTCCCAAAACGCCTTCTCTTCTGGCCTCCACGCACAGTCGCTCGCAGTGGCAGCACAGGGAACTCAGAGTTAGAAGAGCATATTGAACCCCTCTTGGGGCTCCATTTCTCAAAACACAACCCAAAATTTCCACACATCCCTTGAACCGTTGCATCTCTTCGCGACCTTCCCTGCACTTGGCCAAAAGCCCCAGAACCTCCACTGCTCTATCCAGCCCAGAATTGGCAATTTTGAGCAAAATGGGAACAACCCCACATTCCACAGCCCGCAGACGGTTCCTGGGGAATGAACAAATGGCGTAAAGCGCAGTTGCAGCTTCCTTCTGCTCTCTGTAGTTGCCGTTCCGTAAGAGACAAACCAGAGAGCGAACCGCATGAGGATATGCCCCAATTGTAGCCTTGTTAACCTCCACAACCGCCAAGCTCGTCAGCATCGTGGCCGCAACGGCTCTGCAATCGGGGGACCTCGCTTGAAGAGCAGCCACGGTGTGGCCAATAGCCCCTTCTGCAACCAAACCCACTTTGTTATCATCGTCCAAACTAAGATTCAGCAACAGCGACAGACCCTTCTCTTGAAGCCTCGGATCGTCAGAACCAACGCATTTAAGAACAGCCGAGACAGCCCCGGACTCGGTCAATCTTCGACGCATAGCGGAATCGCGCTTTGAAACCCTCGCGAGTTGATTGAGGCAATCAAGCTTGGAATCGAGAGAGGAAGAAGGAGATATGAGAATCGATATTAGGGTTTGGGGCGAGGGATGAGGGAGAAATGGCTTGGACAGGGAAACAGGGTTGAAATTTGCAATTAAGCTTCTGAGAGCATGGTTTGGTATTAGGTTAGGGTTTTGAGGAAGGGGCAATTGGGTGATTGGGCAAGTCCGGTGACCGGCATCGAGCCACCGTTGGATTGAGGAACGATCAAAGGTGTGGCCGGAGGAGAGTATTACAGGGTCGGACATTATCTCCAGAGAAATAGGGCACTTAAAATCATCTGGATATGGAGCCGCCATTAACGCCAACCTTTTTGCCCCGAGAGATTTTAACAGTCAAGGTCTGGTGATGTTTTGGACGCTGCAAAAGCTCCAACACGATAGACTTCCATTACAGAGAAAGAGGAAGAAAGAGAGAGCCCTCCCTGCTCGATCTTTGTCTTATGGAAGCAAGAAATCACAGACACTTGAATTTACCCAAAAGCCCACGCACTAATTCTCTTTTATATAATATATATAAAAAATAAAACCATAATTTACATTATCCGATTTTAAAAAATATCATTATGATGTTCATATTAAAATTATATCAATATTATCAAAATTATTATCGGTGTATTTTAAAACTGTGAGACTGATGATAATACGTAACTAAACAGACCGACTATGTTTGCTAGCTGTGAGGTTAGGTTATTACAGATGATATCAGAGTCTCGGGTGGTGTGCCAGTGAAGTCGTTGGCCTCCAAGGGAGGTGGATTGTGAGATCCCTCATCGATCGGAGAGAGATGAAAAACCTCTCCTTAACATACACATTCTAAAATCATGAGGTTGACGTCGATACATAACGAGCTAAAGCGGATATCAACCAAAATCAATCATTCATATGAACAGATTCATTAAACAAACTATACTCAGCTTCACAAACTATCTATCTATGCTTTCAACACCACCAAAATGGCATATTAACAGTAAGATGGGAGAATGAAAACCAAAACACTATGCTATCGACCATCCAGCATTGTTACCGTTACATCGTTCGACGATACAATGTCGTGGCCTTCTGTAAACAAGTCCGTATCGATCGAGGCTCTCGTGGAAGTATAGGTGGGCTGTCTTGGCTGTGGCAGTGATAAAGATTCACTCTCCAGCATTAGCACCAAGGATTGCAGTGTTGGTCTATAAGCAGGAGAGTCTTGTACACACAACATTGCTACATGTATGCATTTCAATACTTCATTCTCGGGCGATGTGTCGCGAATTGATGGGTCGAGAAGTTCGATCGCTCTTCCTTCGTTCCAAAGTTTCCAAGCCTGAAAAAAGTTTTCATATTCAGTCTATGATCAACTACACCTCAACTTGCAGATTCGAGTTTCGAACAAATGATAGAAGTGAGGAACGAACTTACATAGCTAATAAGTGTTAAGTATTCAGTCGACCGAAAGCTAGTGTTCCTCCGACCACAGATTAATTCCAACAATAATACACCAAAACTATACACGTCCGATTTCACCGAAAATAAACCTTCCATTGCATACTCTGGAGCCATGTAACCGCTGCATCAAGACAATGATTAAGAACGTTAGATTATTTGGATTACTTAAGGGTGCTGCAGTATTAAGCTACGAATACTCACTATGTCCCAACAACTCGAATGGTATTTGTGGCCTCGTTTTGGTTTCCACCGAATATTCTAGCCATGCCAAAGTCCGATATCTTTGGATTCATGTCTTCGTCTAACAAAATATTGCTAGCTTTCAAATCTCTATGAATAATAAGAAGTCTCGAATCTCTATGAAGGTATAGTAGCCCTCGCGCGATTCCCTCTACGATCGACAACCGTTTTTTCCAATCGAGTAGCGCCTGCTTGTTCGGATCTGCACCATTACAACCAAGGGTTAAACAAAAGAATTCAATCCAAAATCCTAAACATTCAGTTTCTTAATAGAAAGGCCTAAGTTGCTACCGAAAAGAAACCAATCCAAGCTTTTGTTTGGCATATATTCATAGAGCAGCATCTTGTCCTCTCCTTGAATGCAGTAGCCCAACAGCCTGACGAGGTTTCGATGCTGCAACTTTCCTATCAGTATAATCTCATTCTTAAACTCTTCTAGACCTTGTCCAGACCGGACTGAAAGCCTCTTCACAGCAATTTCTTGTCCACATGGAAGCTTTCCCTGGCAAAAGAACAGAGAAAGAATGCTTAATATCATCACAAACTGAGCTCATTTGCTGTGCTTTGCAGCACAAATGCTTGGAAGACTTGGTTACCTTGTATACAGGGCCGAAGCCGCCCTGCCCAAGCTTGTTTTCCTCAGAAAAGTTATCAGTAGCCACAGCTACACAGTTGAAATTGAACATGGGCAAATCTGGCCCATTCAATTGTTCGCCTTCTATGCCTAATTCGTATGGCCCTGAAACCTGTACTGAAAACTCTCCACTCTTGCTTAGATCAAACATTGGTACTTCAGCTTTGTTCTGAGGTTTACTTGAAGCAGCAGCCGGTGAGCCTGAAAATGCAAGCATGTAAGCTCCTGAATGGCTACAATTCTCTAAGCCAAGAGACAACCAGAACAACCAAAATAACATCTAACCTTCCCTTATGCCTCTGAATTTCCATATCAGCAATGCTAATATGGCTATGCCAGCTGCTGCTCCTAAACATATCGATACAATCACACCGGTCGACAATTTTCCCTCGCCATCTCCGGTTACTAAGAGTACAAAATGTCTAATGTTAAACATTACCAAACAACATTAAAAACATCAAAACATAGCACATTTCATCAGATTTCTTTCAGCTGTCATAGACTTGAATGTGGATTTACTTTTGGATTGAAAGTTCTGAAAGCTTACTCAAATCTGAATGAGCCAGACGAATGTTTAAAGTATTCCCAACGCCATCAAATTTCTGAATATCAATTAAAGGTCCATCCCAAGTTACGCACCCAATTCCAGGAGCATCCGAATATGCAACACACGATGAACTGTTCAAACATCTATCTCTACATGAATCCACCACAAATACTCCACTTATGAAATCGGGCAATTTCACAAATGGTACGGCTACAAATCCATCTTCTTCACTGTCTTCAATAGTTCCATTTTGACTACTGTTCATTCTCTGTTGAAGCAATGGAGTCCTCCTCTCACAACCATCCCATCTATCTATGTTTTTGGGTGTAAACCCTTGAGGGCAGCTACACTTAACACGACTCGTTTCAGAACATACCCCAAAATCCCCACAAAAGTTATAGAAATCGCAATCGTGAGAAGGAAGCAAGCGAACCGTTTCCCATTTGCGATTTACTTCGTTCCATCGTTGCTGTGCTTCTTTTCCATCCCACCGGATTTGAAATTTCAGCTTATCGGAATCATTAAGTGCATGAAAAGTTACGCTAATGTTGTTTTCACTGTCGGGAAGAACCTTGAAGCCGTACAACGTCGTAGAACGCATAGTTGGAATCCCAGAAAAAATCTGCCTATCCCAGTGCCCGCTTCTCCACCATCGTTTATCTCCATTCCAAATGATAATCTGGACGGCTCCACGAGGATCCACACCCAGACAAAAGTTTCCGACAGCCGGATTTGTCTCTGATTTCCACGACATAAACATTCGTTTCTCGCCCATATCTGCGTTCACTTTCACCTCCATATTCGGAAGAAACGTATCTGTGGGGTTTATGAAGCTGCTCCAATGAACTTTCGACGAGTCATCTCCGCTCGAGAGAATCAATTCTCCACTGTTATGAAGAGTTAAATTTCTGGGATCAGAAGCATTCGCTGTGATATTGCTTGTCCAAACAGAGACGTTGTTACTGTCCAGAACGACCAAGTTCCCGTCATCTCCGATTTTCAAAACCCCATCTCTATTAAAAAGTGGCGTCTGTCTATTCGCAACCCAAATAACAGACAGTTCCTCGATCTTGTGATACCATATTCCGACATACCGTGATGAAGAATTAGTGGGGCTGAAGAATCCCAGTTCGTAGGACTCATTCAAGGATATGAGGGTTTCATTAGTACTATCTCTTAGCTCTCTACCCCTCGCAATTGAATCTGCAGCATCGCAAAACAGAGGAGAAGAACAGAGGAAGGCTGAAATGACTAAAAATTGACAAAACCCAACAACGCTTCTGCAATTAACTCCCATACCAAGATTTCTCTCAACAGAAACACTGCCGGATCAGAAGAGAAGAATAACAAGAACAAGAACAAGAAGAAATAAACAAGTTTAATATGTAAAATTCAAAGAAGAAACTTCAACGGCGGCGTATTGGTAATATTCTCCAACGAGAGAAAATGATTTGATATGAACAACCACCAATAGAAGCCTTTTAGGTGGGGGGATTAGATATTCGCTCCTAGCACAAACGGGAGACGTTTCAATGAAATGGTTGGCGCAAGCCCACTAAACGTTGCAGGCAGAAGTAACTCTCTTTGTAGGACAAGATGATATTAGAATCAGACATAAACTAAATGAGTTAATACCCTAACCACAAAGTGGTGCACCAGGTTAATATCGTGGTGCACCAGGTTAATACCCTGACTCAAAGCGGTGCCAATGAAGCTAATACCCTAACACAAGGTTGGTACACCAGACTAATACCTTGGCTCAAAGTGGTGCACCTGTGACAATGAAGCTAATATCCTAACCATAAAGGGGTGCACCAGGCTAATACCTTGACCCAAAGTGGTGCACCAGGTATTGTGACAATAGAGCTAATACCCTAGCCACAAAGTGGTGCACCACTCTAATACTCTGATCTAACGTGGTGCACCAAATAATGTGACAGTGAAGACGTTGGCCAATGAATGAATTGCGAGATTTTAAGCCCGTTATTGTTTCAAATGCTTGAGAAGAATTTAAACTAAAATAATGGCCAAATAAAGTTTAATTTTAAATCAGCGTTAATAAACTCCAAAATTAATACCCACGTGGAAAAATTGGTTAAGAATATATTATTTATTTATTTATTTTAAAGGGTAAAACTGGAATGAAGAACGGGGGAAGGAGGCGCCAACTCTGACCGCCCTAGTTGGACCGTTGTGGGTGGCGTGGAATTTAGCAACAGTGGGACCCACAGACCCCATTTTAATTGGTAGTTTACTATTTTAATGTCTTCATTCCTCGGTCACCATTATGAACAACTTTATTTGAATTTAATACATTTTATTAATCCCACTTTTCCATGTATTAAAACAAACAACTCCAATTTTAATAATAATAATAATTAAAAATATATATATATAATGCTTTAATGGGTACACCTGTTATCAATAATTGTATAATTAATTAAATAAAAATTCCAACATAACACTACAAAACAATCAATCGTGTTTAATTAATGTTTAGGTCAAGCCCTTTAAATACTGTTCTTGTCGTTTCCTCAATCCAGCAAATAAATAATTATAAATAAGGACTTGAAAAAGGTCAATTAAAGGGTCCGACCTCCTACAATTAATCCACAAATTTTTAATTAATTAATTAATTAATTAATTAATACACCATAAACAGACACAAAAATGGCCGGTTCATTGTTTGGTTTACATTTTTACACGACACAAATTGGAAATAGGACTAAAACGGTCCATCTTTCCACACACACACACACACAAAAAATACTTTCTAATTAAAATGTGTTTATTTGAAATATATATATTATATAAATAAATAAACTTATTCCTATTAAATCTTATTATATGTTGCAATAATTTAAATTCATTTTTGTAATCCCGTGCTCAAATTTTGACATTAAAAGATCTTAAATATAAAAATCATGAAAATAATCTATGTCGTTGAAAATGCATATATATATATATATATAATATAATGAAATATTGTTAGAGTTTATGAATCACGAGGATGAATATTATAACATTTTTGACTTAGGGAAGAAACTTGGAAATGTCATAATTGCAAGATTTTGTCAACGCATAAATCGCCTCTTTCGTTTCCATTTCTACCATTTTTGCGTTTACATTTGGATTTGCAATAGTTTTTCGATGAATATAATATTATTTAACTATTCATGCCGGATATAATGTTTAATGTTCGCCACGTTTTTTCAAATTACACGGTTACAAAATATAGTTTTTAAAACAAATATTATTTTAATTAAAAAAAATAGTAGCTGAATAATTTTGGAAGAAAGAAGGAAGACAAAGGTATTGTCTGTAATTTAGCGGTAATCTAAGTTTTATTTAAATTTATTTTCTTCCAATCATATATAAATAAAAATAATAATAAAAATATTTAAATATGGACGATTCAAAATCAAAATGCTTTCTTTAAAAAGAAAAAAAAAATTATACCCAAAATTAAAAAAATTAAAGAACGTTTTGAATCATATAGGAATAATAAGGAAAGTTGTGAAAATCAAATCAAAGAATAATACCTAAGAAAGAAACTTCGAATCCCTCTTAAATATCATGCAAACACGTCATGACGTGTGACTTCCCAAAATGGGTGCCCAGGAATTATCACAATTAATGGCTTAAAATATAATTTAGAAAAAATGGTCATATTTTCATTACTTTTATACCCCTAACTTTCCTATTATTGTGCGTATGCAATATAGTTTCATTTATATTTATATTCAATACATACAGTTTTAAATCTATATCCGATCTTAATTAGTGTTATTAGCACAATCGAATATGAATTATGGACGTCCACAATAGTATGATATTGTCTATTATAAGCTCTCGTGACTTTGTATTCTTGAAATGATTCTTATTATAAACCCATGATCAACTTTTTAAAAACCCATGATATTGTCTATTATAAGCTCTCGTGACTTTCATTTATATTTATATAGGTATTGTTTGTATTCTTATTATAAACCCATGATCAACCCCTTAATTAGTGGACGTGGGACTCATCTCTCAACAATTCTCCCTTTGAACAAATATGTAAAAGCTCATATCTACAGATATTGTTCTCTTTGGACTTGCCTTCCCCTTAAATATTTAAAACACATATGCTACGAGAAGGTTTCCACACTCTTATAAATTGTGGTTTGTTCTCCTCCCCAACCAATGTAGAACATCACAATCCACTCCCTTCAGGGCCCAGTGTCCTCACTGTCACTCTTTCCTTCCTCCAATCGATGTAGGCCTCCCTTTCGGGCTTCCCCTCAAGTCTTTAAAACGCGTCTGCTAGGGAAGGTTTCCACACACTTTTATAAATGGTGGTTTGTTCTCCTCTCCAACCAATGTAGGACATTATAATCCACCCACTTCGGGGCCCAGCGTCCTCGCTGACACTCTTTTCTTCCTCCAATCGACGTGGGACCACCCCCAAATCTATTCCTTTGGGGCCAACGTCCTTACTAGCACACCATCTCGTGTCTACCTCCCTTCGGAGAACAACGAGAAGGTTATCACATTGTCTGATGTCTGGCTCTGATACCATTTATAACAGTCCAAATCCACAGCTAGCAGATACTGTCCTTTTTGGGTTTTTCCTTTCAAGCTTCCCCTTCTGCTAGGAGAAGGTTTTCACACCCTTATAAATGATAGTTTGTTCTCCTCTTCAACCAAAAATACGTCATAAAGACACTCCTGAGGCCTATGAAACCTATGAAACCTTCGAATAAAGCACACTACTTATTTGAAACTTGAGTCACTTTTGACTACTCCTTAGAGGCTTACAATTTGTTAGTTCGAAATTTAAAAATGGTATGTATTTTTTAATTATAAACTCCGTATAGGATTTGTAATGCTCATCTCTCAACCATACTCGAGCTGCATTCCGACAATTCAACCTTTAACAAAATAAACTTGCAAACCAGGGGAAAGGAAATGAAAAACCCAGAATTCTTCGCCCACAGAATCGGATTCATTGATTGTGGCCACAAATTGTCTCCAACACCCACTTGCCACTAAAATGATCACAATACGTAGCGTACAATAGCGAAAAAAATCCCCGTCTCCTTCTCCCCCTTTTCCATGATCTTTCTTTGTGCCAAATACAGGGAAAGAACGAACCCAAAACCCAACTTGATGCCCATACGTACCCTTTGCATAATATTCCCTTTAGCTCCAGGATTTGTCTTCAATGGGCCACCCTTCATTAATGGCCGCTCCCTTCCAACCCTCTGTTCAAACCCCTTTTGAGTTTCCTCTGTTATATAAATGACTCAAGTAAGTGTCGTAAGCGAGTGAAAAATGAAGAAATTGTGCGAGCTGTGCGACTGTGTGGCGACTGTGATATGCGAATCGGACCAGGCGAGGTTGTGTTGGGGGTGCGATTCCAAGGTCCATGGCGCCAATTTTCTGGTGGGGAAACACTTGAGGGTTTTGCTCTGCCATGATTGTCAAGCCCCCACGCCTTGGAATGGGTCTGGACCAAAGCTTGTGGCCACAGTTGCGTTTTGTCAGAACTGTGTCGAGAAAAACAGGCGAAACGGGAAGACGGCGCAGCGGAGAGGAAGAAGGCGAGTGGGTGAAGAGGAAGGACGTGGGAGCTCTAATGGCGGCTCTGGCGGTGGCAGTGACAGTGACGATGAGAAGGAAAATCAAGTGGTTCCTTGGTTATCACTTTCCTCTCGCTCTTAGTCACTATAATTCCCATTGTAAATTAATTAATTAATTAATCCAATTACTTCTTACCACCTCTTTTTATGAATAAAATTACGTGTCCTCCAATAATTTCGCTTATTCATGGTTAATCATTTCCGTTTTTCAGGGTAAAATTTGGATAAAATAATTTGAAGACTTTCATCTGGGATAATTATTCTTTGACTATGCCTTCCACACATTTGAGGATTCTATTGACATAGCTAAGTTTAGGGCAGTGTTCTGATTCCAGTGAGATGAACATGACTCTCACAGTCATAACTTTATTTTGGGCTTCTCCAAAAGACCTCAGGCCTAATGGAGATAATATTTCTTCGTTATAAACTCATGATTATTTCTTAAATTAGCGACCTAGGACTTTTATCCGAGACAAACATTAAGTTGTTGCTATATAAAACTATTATTGTATGTTTATTATAAAAAAAAATATTTTTAATAAACGGAACGTTCGTAGCGCTGGATTCGGCCCAATATTGGAACGGCCCAAAGAAAACATGATTGGAGTCAACGTGTTGGTTGACCTAAAGGAAAAAATAAATCCGTAAACACTGGATTATGCACGTCCAGTTGTATAGTTGGAATATGGATAAGAAGGTGACCTAACACATAACCCACCAGAAATGGGACAAATGGGTCCCACCATGTGAGTCACACCAGCCACATATACATATATATATATATATATATATATATTTCCTAAAATAAAACCGGTTTTTAGATATTTTAGTAAATTTGAACAAAAATCCGGTAGATTCGAGTGGGGAGAGGGGGCGTTAATTTTGCCGAGTATATAGCACTAATATTCCTATTTTTTTAATTTTGATATTTTCCTACGTGGCACCACCTGGGTCGTTCATTTTCTTTAAGGAAAAAAGTTACTGCATGTGGGTCCCACATTTTTGGCCGCCAATTTTGACCTCATTTTAAAAACGGATAATATTAGTGTTCATATCTCTCTTTCTGTACGGTATAAAGACAACTTTCTTCCCAACAGATTAAAAACAAATTGTGCGATAAATAGTCACGCGCTCTATTATTATGTTCTCCTCCTCCTCCTCCTTGATTCTCTTTACCACTGTTCAAATAAAACCCTAGGTTTCTACTTTTTGTGTTCTAATGGCGGATTTGGAGAATCAGGATAGGGGGCTTGGGAATGTTGTTGTTGGAGAAGAGGAGGAGAAGCTTCTCGAGGGGGTTACGTTAGTGGATTTCGATATGTTGTGTTCTACGGTGGCTATGCAGACGCAGGGTAAATGGGCGAAGTTGGAGACTACTCATGATGCTCCTATGGAACCCGATTTGGGGGGAGTTTTTAGGATGTGGGAAGGTGAACTACTCGATTGCTTCGATGACCGTCGTATCGCTATCGAATCCACATGGTTAGACTTGTTAATCCACTTTTTCTTCTCTACTTTCAGCTTTTTCAGGGATTTTCTCTCTCTCTCTCTCTCTCTCTCTGTTGTTCATTGAGAAATTTGTCCACCGATCGACGGATTTTTTTTCCTTTTTTATGTTATTTTTTCCTCTTAGGGCGAGGAGATTGGTTGCTTGGAAAAGAAAAAGAAAAAAGGTTTTGACCATGATATTATCTGTTATTAGTTGGAATATGTCTTTCAGGCCTCACCTTGTGATTCTAAAAAAGTTAAATCAATAGTTTCTGTGCACAACTTTTCCTCATGGTCTCCGAGTACCTGTGGTTGGTTGTCATTATGCAACAGGGGATGTGTATCTTGCCCTGCTTAAGTTCGAACCTGTAATTATGATTGTTAATTGTCTATGAATGGAATATTTACTATATGTACGACTTTTTTTCTACATCGAAGTAATTGGTTTTCACCCCAAGTATTCTCATAGCTTGTATTAATGATGCAGCTGGCCGTGTCACAGATTTGGGAAGAATATGGCAAGGGCTGGTTTTGGCTCTTGTTTTCTTCAGGTAAACTTTTTCTTGGCTTCTTGAAGCTTTAAAAGGAGAGGGGAAGAAGTTAGAGTCCAGATTACACTTGTCTTTGCTCATCAAATTTTCGTAATGGATAGTATACAATTTGCCATAATTTTGAAACCATTTGCAGGGAACGGTTTATTTATCTCTTGCTCTCGGTGCTCTGTGCAACTTCATTGCCTTTTTGGTCACAAAACGCCATTACTTTTTATATCCAGCCATTGCTTTCACCATTTCAGCAGTTACATATTTGGGGTTCTTCCGAACCCAGATGAGGAGGAAATTCAATATAAGGGTGCGACTTCTTTTTTCTATCAGCCTTTTGCTGTTATCTGTTTCTTATTTCTACTTGATAATTAATGGATTCGTAACACATTCTATTTCAAGCATGCTACAACCTTAATCCTTAGAATGGAGATGCAATAGAACCTCCTCCACGTGAGCCGTACCATCTCTATTCTAGACCCAATAGTACCGAACACTGTCAACCAACAGCTCCAAAGGAGGTGAGCTAACTTGCAAACTCAAAACCATTGATCCAGGTCCTCCTCGTGCCTCCTACAGAGAGTGCACCATTGAGAGAAGCATAGGATGAGTGCCTTTGAATGCAATCCACGATAATATGACTCTCCCATGTAAAATCTGCCATGCAAACCACCTTAACTTTTTTAGAATTATAACTTTATAGGGAAGAAAAATCAAGGGCAACAATGGATGGAGAAGGAGAGGAAAAAATATGCAAAAGAAGAATCGAGGGACCAAATCCTAACACCCCTTCTCTTGGAATAGCATGCTGGTCTTGAAGAAGAGAAAAAATTCAAAGTTATATTGGTTTTGTTGGCGAATGGCAATAGGTGTTTGATCATTGAACTATGCTCGAATTGATAAAAAAAAATATATATATATGAAGACTTCAAATCAAAATAATTCCATTGTCTTCCTTTTTATTATTAGATTGGGTAAATGAGTTGATAGTCATAAGTAGCAAACGGAAATCCATGAAAATTCTAACGACTATTAGTATTTCTTGTATCTTAGAACGTGTAATTGTGTGTAGGGAGAAACTAGTATGAGAAATATTACTAATAGTGTGGAGGGAGACTCCTACGACACAGTTTATTGATAATGTGCACGGGGAGACTAATAACATATAGTGTGTGTGTGAAAAAAGAGATTAATGAGAGAGTACATATATGGATAACATGAGCAAGCTTGGGTTACGAATTATATATTCGGCTGGCGATTTCTTGGTACTTATGTGTAGATTAATATTAATTTTATGATTTAGGGAGGAGATAATTCCTTGGATGATTGCATCTACCACCTGATCTGCCCCTGCTGCGCCTTATCTCAGGTCTGTCTATCAGTTTTTGCACATCAAAACCTTATATTCGTAGGTCATCACTGAAATACTTGTAAATGTGGAGCAGGAATCACGAACGCTGGAAATGAATAATGTCCAAGATGGCACATGGCACGGTCGAGGGGACACAATATGTATAGGTAGTTATGGTGAAGCCAGCCGATTTGTGGAGCTAAATCCACCTGATCCTGTGTCAACCAAATCTTCTGAAGCCTGTGGCATTCTAAAGGATGTGGCTAATCATGATCACTCTTGAGTCTATGTGTGCATGTAGCAAGACGTCGGTTGCTCTGCCTAGGACATGCTTTCGGGATTCTTCGTCTGATTCATTGCCGAAGGTACACGGCACACTGCCTTGTTTCAGCAACTTTGCCCTCAAGGGATGAGGGTTCAGAAATTTGAGCTGCTACTGTTGCTGCTTTACTTTTGGTGTGTTGCCCTCCAGAACTGGTTGGGCTGCGGTTGGTGCAATGGGATGTGGTTTGTGAACCTCGATATTAGAGGTTGGGGGGTTGAAATGACTCCTCTCTTTTTTTTTCCTTCTTCGATACAAGAACTCTTCTAAAATTGTATATACCATACCAAAATTTTATGTATGGAGTGGGGTGAGTTAATAATCTTGAGTTACGGAAAAAAAAAGTTATTAACTATTGTAAGATAATTGTTTAGGAAATTGTTATAGGAAGATTTGTCAGAGTTGCTTGGATCCGTTGTACTATAAATGCTTATGAGATGTATGTGTTTTCACAATAATAAGCATACGTGCTTAAGTTCTATTATTCAAAAGTCCTCTCCCCTTAAATTGTTTTTTCACTTTCGTTATTTGTTTCTACGTATTTTTGATGGTGGATCATTTCCAACAAGTGCTGGCTGTTTAGATAATTTCTTCCTAATTCAATAAAATCAAAACATTCTATGCAATGACACTGTGAGATCTCACTTCAGTTGAATATGGAAACAAAATATTCTTATAAGGATGGGTAAACCTTTCCTTAGCGGACGGGTTTTAACAAAGAGGACAATATCTACTAGCAGTAGGCTTGGGCCGTTACAAATAGTATCAGAGCTAGATATCGGCCGGTGTGTTAGCGAGGAGGCTGAACCACGAAGTGGGTGGATTGTATGCCAGCAAGGACAATGGCCTCAAAGGGGAGTGGACTAGGGAGTTCCACGTCGATTGCAGAGAGAAACGAGTGCCTCAAAGGGGGATGGTCTCAAAGGGGAGTGGACTAGGGAGTTCCACGTCGATTGGAGAGAGAAACGAGTGCGCAAGGACACTGGAACTCAAAGGGTTGGATTGTAGACCCGTTTTAAAAATTTTGAGGAAAAGTCTAAATAAGACAATATTGGTGGACTTGGGCCCCGAATGGAGAAGACATTTGGCCCAGATAGATTGTAGACTTATTTTAAAATTCTCGAAGAAAAGTTCAAAGCGATAATATCAGTAGTCTTGAGCAGCTAGAGAAGCTAACCGGTACATTTTATGTTATAAAAGTACAGTAAGAATATTGTATTTGCAGCTTTAATACACCAATTTTACAGGCTGGTCACGCCGTTGAATCATCAAAAACCCATAATCAACCACCAAATCCCAAATTTTTAATTTGTTGTAAAAATTACAAATCTAATTAACTGATCCTTTTCGACCGTCTGCTGCTATTGCTATAGCTATACTCGGCTACCGGTCCTTGTTTCCGATCCACTTCCTCGAAATTCTTCGGCCGCCAAAGGTGCCATCATAGCCCCCGCATACGGCGGAGCCCTCGCTGTATTTTGGACTCCATAATACATCTGTTGGCTAACGCCGTCGGCGGCGATCCTCGCCGCCTCCGCCTGTGGATCGTAGCCACTCACTGGACCCATTCCTCCTCCGTACACTTGCCCCCCCATTGTAACTGGGTGATGATACGCTAATGGCACCTGACCCCCACCCACCGGAGGGAACTGTTGAACGTACGGAGACGGAGGCTGGGTCGGAATATGCTGGACAGGAACATTACCAGGCGGAATCTGACCTGGAAGAAGGTAGACGACCGGTTGATGACCCGGATAATTTGAACCCGGGAAATAATGCATCATCGGGTTATTCGGAAACCCGGTCGGTTGAGAGAACGGCATCGCCGGCGGTTCACAATTCTCCGGCGTTTTATCCACCGCCTCTGCCCTCGGTGACGGCGTATCGGGCCGAGTTTTAACCGGTGCAAGACTGGGCATCGAAGTCACACAAGTCGCCGATGGTACGAAAGGGGATGGCGATTCAGGATTCGAAGCCGAAACATTCTCAGACGGATTGATATTAAATCGACTCTTCAATTTAGGTTCTCGTGATTGAGTCGAAGCATCTTCCTGATTGTCGAGACCGAACAAATAGTCCGGTACTTCAGAGACGATGGAATAAACCTCCGACCGACCACGCTCGAGCTCCGGCACTGGAGCGCCGCCGTTGAGAGCGTCAAGAAACCAGTGATCCCGATTTGTGGAGCCGCCGAGGAGAGAATTAATACTACTGGCTCTGGAATCTTCCCCTCTCGGAAATAGAAACAATCGCAGCCTATCCGATTTTGGATCATGATTCTGTACAAGCCGATCATACTCATCCATCATATTCTCCACATCTTCATCCGTCGACACTGAAATCAAGGCGTCGAGATCTTCATTCGGAAGCTGGTACTTTATGTTCATGTTAATTGTCCCTAAACAAACAAATTCAATTCGCTTTTCGAATCAAGAGTTCCAAATCCCAAATTGAATGAAAAAACAGAGAATCGAAGTTAAACTTGCCGGTGATCTTAGCGAGTTTGGCGAGGAAATAGGAGAAAGTAGTGGAACGTTGAACGGCGACAATGCGAGTCTCACCGCCAACGTATCGGAGCTGATTATCATGCGGCCGGGGTAAGATATTGCCACCGAAACTGCACATGAATCGAACTCGAGCATGTGGATCGCGAAAGTGGTGGTCGAATCTCGGCGACGATGCACCTGAGTCGGTGGCGTTGGAGTCAAGTTCCGACAGATGAATCGACGCCATTTTCAAGCTTGAAGAAGAACCAGAACTGCAATCCTAGAACAGTTCTGAATCAATTAAGAGAAATAAAAAATAAAAAATTAAATTACCGAAACTACGAAGGGAATTGTTCGAACGCTTGACGTTGAACTCAATCGAGAATGAAGGAGGAGGCGGACGCTGCTGGACTCCACTTCAGCGCTCAATTATTTCCACATAGCCTTTTAATTTATTTCTTCTTCACCGTCCTGGGTTCGAGTGGAGCCCACGCCCCCTCTCGACTAATTGTAATCTGTGACCTGGTGGACTATCCACCAATGGCTATGCTACTGCCGCCCCACCAATCATCATTTAGAAATTCAAGGGACGTCCTCCAGTCCCACCATGACCTGGCACTCGGCCCCACCATCCACGTGTTTCGCACTCATTCCACATCACTTGATCAACCTCTCGTGTGAGTGCCCGCACCTGAACTCTTTCTGCTATGAACTACACACGTGTGAATTAATCTCCTGAAACCATTCGTCATGTCGTTTCCTTACCTTTTTTTCAATATTAATTAATATACATTTTCAAGTCGAAAAGTCAATTCTACCCTCATCATTAGTTCACTCTACTCCTTCACATTAAGTGGATAATGACGCAAAACAATAATTAATTATTAATCATTATTTAAAATAGCGACACTGTGGACGGGAATCTGTGTGGCAGTATATTCTTATTCATATTTATAAGCTTTAAATAAAATGAGAAATAAAAATAGAACTTAAATAGGATACCATCTACCAACTAATATCTATTGAGAATAAAATAAAATAAAATATACTATCAATTATAAACTAATTAAATATTATAAATAAAATGAAATATACTATAAATCAAATCATAAAAGAAATAATATTAAGATATAATATCTAAGATATATTCTATGAATAATATATTTTTCAAATATTATATCTCAACACTCCCCTCAAGGTGGAGAGTGTATGTTAATCACATCCAACTTGTATTTACGGGTGTAGGTCAATAACACCCAAGTTGTCTTTGAGAATAGAGGGTAGGTCAATAACACTTTTGTCTTCCCAATAGTGTAAATAGAGAGTGTAGGTCAATAACACTCAACTTGTTTTTGAGGAGAGAGTGAAAATATCTGTAAAGTTAAGTCTAAACAAGTATTTGCTGATGATCGGGACACATTGATTTGATTTTTAGACTTTCAATAAATTATTGAATTTACAAAAAAAGATGCAAACCTAAAAAATAGACCGCGTTCGTTTTAGGTTGACTTTCAAAAAATTATTGAATTTAAGATACAAAACTAAAAAATATAACAGTGTTTGATTGGTTTGCATTTGTAGACTTCGCAATCAATTATTGAATTTCATAAAAAGATGCCAAACTCAGAAATTGACGTCTTTGATTGGTTTGCATTTTTAGACTTCTCAAGAAATTATTGAATTTCCCAAAAAGACGCAAAACTAAAAAATAGACCGTCTTTGATGTATCTCAGAACTTGAAGAGCTGCTTCTTAATTTATGCATAAATGATTCACTCTAGTATTGGTAATTTGTTCCATTTAATTTGATTGAAACGAGTGAATATCCTGATTAATCAGAGTGATGAATATAATAAAAAAGTGTTAAATAAACATCCGAAGTTTTGAAGTTGGATAACAACACCAAGATCGAAGCTCTGGATCACTTGAGAGGTTGTGAAAGAAAACACGAACATCTTGAATATGCCACTTTTAAGCTTGGTGAGAAATTTGAAGATGTTTATAACGTATTCTTGATATTGAACGATCGAGAACAGTTTGCCAACCACAGTTCTCAATCTAGTAGAGGTCTAGTAGAATGATTGAGATTCAAAAGGAATGGCGATCACTTGGAAGCTATTGAAAGCACGAAGTTGTGGTTGTTGTGATATTCGATTGGACTTATCACGATGGATGATTGGTGAGTGTAAATGCTTCACTGATTGAGTTAGGGTTTGACTTTGGCTCAGATGTCAAACCCTAACTTAGTATTGGACTTATCCCGATGGATGATCGGTGGCTGTAAAGGCTTCACTGATTGAGTTAGAGTTCGGCATCACCGTTTGGCTTTAATACCAAACTCTATCCAGAGAAAATTTTGATATTTAAGAATATCAATGTTAAGATACGATAAATAAAATATAAATTAATTAAATATTAAAAATAAAATAAAATATACTATAAATCAAATCATAAAAAAAAAAAATATAATATCTAAGATATAATATTATATCTCAAACAAACTTCATTTATTTTGGATTTTTGAAAGTTCACACGTTCATGAATCATATTATTACGTCCTTCAATTTACGGCGCGATTTCTTGTTCTTCTGTCCATTTGCACATGTCAAAATCAGTCGCTTAAATCTTCGCTACTTTTCATACTCTGCAAACGCATTAATCTATTGATTTCCGGGTACTCTTTTCCACTCTGTTCGCATCCCATTCTTCACGTTCTTCTTCCTTGCATTCAGACTACGGGATTTGGATTCTTTCGCCAGCAAAGCTGTGTGTCGCCTCTCCAGGTTTCTCACTCTGTTCACTAAATTATCATTTATTTCCCACGTTTGTTAATATTTAATCCCGATTTGATTACAATTTGTTATTGCATTCATATGGCGTTCATTGTGGAATCTCTCTCGTCTGTTTACTTTCTTTGAGTTTTGCAATAAAACCCCAGGTTTTCTTACGAATGTAGAAACTCACGAAATTAAAAGTTCTTGGTCTAATTTATA
Organism: Cucurbita moschata; assembly: GCF_002738365.1. Classification (NCBI taxonomy): domain Eukaryota; kingdom Viridiplantae; phylum Streptophyta; class Magnoliopsida; order Cucurbitales; family Cucurbitaceae; genus Cucurbita; species Cucurbita moschata. The sequence goes on from NW_019268531.1 coordinate 2,746,557, forward strand.
ATAAACGGGGTTGTTGTCAATCTTGCGAAGACTATTTCCAGGTATGGAAATCACCAATCCTCTCCATAAATTTTCTGCTAAAATTTCGTGCATTTTGTGCTGGATTCTCTTTTCACAGCTCATCTTTCCTGTTGACCAACCTGTGTATTCAATGCTGTTTCTTCACGCTCGCTCTCCTGATTCTGAGGATACTTTGCATATAAGAACATCAATCCCATTGCTCACTGAGTTATCAACATTCTTTTCTTCAGTTATTTTTTTAAGACTTTTCTTTGTTGTTTAGGTATAGGGATCTATCATGACTGGTTCTACTGAAGAATCTGGGGCTCCAGCGAGGACTGGGGTTTGTTCTTATCCCTTTGTTCCTCATGTTTATGTGTAATTAGTAGAGCCAAATTTTTGCTTGATTTTTATTTGAATTTTCTGTGCAGGGGAAGTTTACAGCTCTGGCAGTTTGCTGGGTTCTCGGCTTTGGTTCCCTCGTTTGTTGGAACAGTATGCTAACTATTGGAGATTACTATTATCTATTGTTTCCGGTAATCATAATCAACCTTATGACTCTGATTTGTGTATTTTAAACACTGATTCTTTCATTTGTTGTGTTGTTGGTTTTAGTCAATCGATTAGTTTCCTTTTAGCTTTATAGAGTAGAAGATTTCCAAACTTGTGGGAAGATCTGAGACTTTCATGTTTTTCAAAATTTTGATTCGTGTTATCTCAAGTTACTTCAGTTGAAGAATTATAATCCTTACTTTTTTGAAAATTTGAAGGATTATCATCCTTCAAGAGTACTCACTCTCGTGTATCAACCATTTGCATTTGGAACCATTGCAATTCTGGCATATAATGAAGCAAAAATCGATACCCGATGGAGGAACATTCGTGGATACACTCTCTTCTTCATAAGTTCTGTGTTGCTTATAGTTGTAAGTAATAGCCGCTGCTTTCTAAATTGAAATGGACACATAATTTCATATGAGTTAAAGTTGACTCTGAACTTTTTGCAATAGTTGGATTTGGTCTCCTCTGGAAGAGGAGGGATTGGACCATATATTGCTCTGTGTATCATCGTCGGTTCTTTCGGTGTTGCCGATGCCTTCGTGCAAGGTGGGATGGTTGGAGATCTCGCTTTGATGTGTCCTGAATTCATCCAGGTCCTTTTTCAGTCTCTTAATTCTTATTGGGCGAGGGGCATGAAGTTTGGATTTTACAAGTTGTTCTTTTGTCACGGCAGTCTTTCATGGCTGGATTGGCTGCCTCAGGAGCTCTAACTTCAGGGTTGAGATTGATCACAAAAGCTGCATTTGAGAACGTCCATGATGGTCTTCGTAAAGGGACGAGTATGTCAATTCTATTCAACCACTCAACATTCAGCTTATAAACTGTGTAGCCCAGTACTTGGCTATCAGTTCCTTTAAACATGTGCAGTTCAAACTATAACTTCGTGCTTCTTTAATGTTTTATGCAGTTCTATTTCTAGCGATATCTGCTGCTTTCGAGTTCCTTTGTGTTATTCTCTATGCGTCAGTCTTTCCCAAAATCCCACTAGTGAAGTTCTACCGTAAAAAGGCAGCCTCTGAAGGATCGAAAACCGTGTCAGCTGACCTTGCCGCTGCAGGCATCCAGCTTCAACTAAACCAAGTGTGACATCCTTCGCTATGTTTTTTCAATTATAATACCAAAAGAAAATCCTGATTCTTATTAATAGCTATTTTTAATCTTCACAGGGAAACAAAACTGAAGTACTTACCAAAAAGCAACTTCTTCAACAGAACATGGATTATCTTTTGGGCGTGTCACTGATATACGTTCTCACATTGTCAATATTTCCTGGCTTCTTGTATGAAAATACTGGAGAACACCAATTGGGTTCATGGTAGATACTCACTCTTGACACAATTAGATATATTAATCCTTGAAGAACAACACCATATTTAGTGTCTTGTGCTGCTGATATGTCAGGTATCCACTTGTTTTGATAGCAATGTACAATGTGTGGGATCTGATAGGCAGATACTCACCTCTCGTCAAATTTCTGAAGTTGGAGTCGAGGAAGGGCCTCTTGATCTCAATTCTGAGTCGTTTTCTACTAATCCCAGCGTTTTACTTCACAGCAAAGTATGGTGATCAAGGGTGGATGATCATGCTCACTTCCTTCTTGGGATTGACCAATGGCCATCTTACAGTTTGTGTTTTTACTGCAGCACCTAAAGGCTACAAGGTCAGTTGCATAGCAAATAACTTAACAATATCCTTTCATTTTGCTGTGAATCTGATATATATATATTTGTGGTTTTTTGAAGGCACCTGAGCAGAATGCGTTGGGGAATATGCTTGTCATGTTCCTTTTAGGAGGCATTTTTGCAGGAGTTTCCCTTGGTTGGTTGTGGATCATTGGAAATGGCAGCTTTTGAAGCATTAGTTAAACTTCATTTGATGAACAAAGTGGAGATATCTGTTTATGAATATGTTTGCAGGATGAATAGCTAGCTTTAACACCCACTGTTTTTTCCTTTTTTTTTCCTCTTCACATTTCGATTTTAAGAAATAGGATTATATTTGTTTCTTGTTTTTTCCCCGCTTATTCTAATTGTAATTATATCAGCTGGATTTTAAACCTTCCAATGGTCAAGTGACATGTTACCGCGTACTCCAAGTTGAACGTTAATATGGCTCTAACGTAATAGTTTAAGTTTGTCCACCTCTAATAGATATTGTTCGTTTTGATTCGTTACGTATCGTCGTTAGTCTCACAGTTTTTAAGACGCGTCTAGGAGAAATTTTCACACCATTATAAGGAATATTTTGTTCTTCTTTTCGACCGACGTGAGATCTCACAATCTGTAATATATCCCTTTGTGGTCCAGCGTCCTCTTTGGCACACCATTCAGTGTTTTGACTTTGATACCATTTGTAAAAGTAGCGTCCTCCTTGGCACACTGTCTAGTGTCTAGCTTTGATACCATTTGTAAAAGTAGCGTCTTTCCTGGCACACCGCCCAGTGTTTAGCTTTGATATCATTTGTAAAAGCAGTGTCTTCTCTGACACATCGCCCAGTGTCTAACTTTGATATCATTTAGCTTTAATATCATTTGTAAAAGCAGCATCTTCCCTGTCATACTGCCCAGTGTCTAGCTTTGATACCATTTGTAAAAGTAGCGTCCTCCCTGATACACCGCCTGCCTAGTGTCTAGCTTTGATATCATTTGTAAAAGCAGCGTCCTCCCTAACACACCGTCCAGTGTCTAGCTTTATATCATTTGTACAAAGGGCGTGGAACCTTCCTGGTCAATGCTAAAAAAAAAATTAAAACAGTAAGTGGGCTGGATTATGTGCTCAAGTCCTTCCATGGGCCTATTGGGCTTTGGTCGTCCCCATCCTGAAATGGGTATGATATCTCATATCAGTCTGCGCATTTTGTTTTTTTTCTTCAAAAAAAAGTATTTCAGTCTGAACTCACTGCTACAAGCATGTGCCCAAGAACGTCATTCTCACATATTTGCTCATTTTTCTTTGCATCTAAACTCAAAATCAACCAATTTTAAAACCTCGAATTCACCGAAAATACAATACAGATTCTAAAATGTTCATATCCCATTTCAACATATTCAACAAATGGGTCTTTTTCTTTATGATTCAAATGAGTGATCATATTATCTTGGCACAGTGTGACAGAAGCCATATAAACACATATTCCTCACTCTTTATAACCTCTGCATATCATAAACAGAGTCACATTTTGAGCTATTTTCAGCACCAAAATCCTGCCTTTATTATGTTAATGACACAAAAAAGAAGGCAAAAATCTGCATTTTGAGACACAGCACAAGATGCCTGTTCTGTTCTTATTTCCCACATTAACATCTGACATCTAAACATATGCACAGGAAATTCATGTTTAAAAAAAAAAAAAAAAAATTAAAAAGTTGGGTTTACCTCTGAATTAATCAATGTTTATGAGATGATAAGCATCATTATACGATTGAAAATTGTAATTAGTTTCAGGAATTTGATCTTAATCTGTTACCAATAAGGATTTGGGGTTTCCTGATTATTACGAATGTGCCACTTCCTGCCTTTTGGGACTCCCTCTGTTTTGTTTCCCCTAATAAATGTTCATTGTATTTTGACGCCCTCCTCCCTCCTCCTTCCCCCTTTTCGTTTTCTACTGCATTTTTTTCTGCTCCAGAGATTGGCTTTTTTGGGTGTTCAACTTTCTGGGTTTTCTTCATCTGATTGTTTTCTCCGAGAAAATTTGTGTGTTTTTTTGTTTGGGAGGGCTAATGGAAGAAGAAGAAGAGGGACTTCCTGACCATCTGCGGTGCAAGAGGACTGATGGGAAGCAATGGCGTTGCAAACGAAGAGTGATGGAGAATCTGAAGCTTTGTGAAATTCACTATCTCCAAGGCCGTCATCGTCAATACAAGGAGAAAGTTCCTGATTCTCTCAAACTTCAAAGGACGAACAGGAAATCGATTGAAGCAGATTCGAATGTTGAAAACCTCGTAATTAGGGCGCCGAAAGCGGCAGCACTGGCGAAACTAATGAAGAAGAAGAAGAAGAAATTAGCGGGGGCTTCAGCCGCATTGGATGGGATTATGAATAGAATGAAGATGAAGAAAGGGAGTATGCAGGTGGAGTTGATACGGATGGTGCTGCGGAGGGAAGTGGAGAAGAGAAGAAAGAAGAAGGTTGTGGAGAAGACCAGGAAGAGTATGAAGAACTTTGGTAACGAAATTGAGTTGGAGAAGAACAGTGATAAGGAAATGATGAGACAATTGCCCAATGGACTCATGGCTATTTCTCCTTCTCCATCTCCTCTCCAATCTGGCAATGAAGCTTCTTCCAGCGGAATCAAGTCTGGGGCAGAATCAAGGCCGATTCAGCAACGGCGATTTCGGTCCAAGAATGTCAATATTCTTCCAGTGGGCGACTTGCAGGTAAACACATTCGTTTCTGTTCCACTGATGTGGTTCGATTGGAGATTCAATTTGTTGATTTCAATGGTTTCTTCTATTTAGTTTTCAGCATTTTTCTTTCCCTTAGGTTCTACCATATGGGCGTAATGTGGGGAAATTGAGAAAATGTAGGAGGAAGAAGTGCCATGGGTGTCAGAAAAGTACTTCTTGGAGTTTAACTCAGTGTTCAAGTTGTCAAAAGACCTTCTTCTGCGTAGACTGCATCAGAGAGCGGTAAGTGTTGGGTATTTTGTTCAACTCGGGCCTTTCCATTGATGATTATGATCTTTTAATCAGATGTTGATTGGCTTAGTTCACAACTCCAGGGCCTTAATCCGGAGTTGGCATGATTGAAGTATAAGAATGTATAAGGATTTGTTAAGGGTAGTCAATTTGCTTAGATAAGTTGATATAAACGTCGGCACGTATTTCCTTATCAACCCGATTGCTCCTCCCCTCGCTCGAGCCAATAGCTTGTATATGCCGTAGTTATGATATATTAAACTTGTTGATTAGCAATAAGCAACTTTCTTGGGAAACTTGTACAAATTTCAGATTATAGAGCATTGTCAGTACTTTGAAAGAATTAAATGAAACGAAAAACATCCTTATGTTTCACATTATGATCATAACTTTTCACCTTTACCATTTGTTAAGATGAGATTATCCTTTAACTCTAAGTTTATGATGATGCAGGTACTTCGATACACCGGAGGAAGTTAAAAGGGCCTGCCCTGTTTGCCGTGGGATTTGCAACTGTAAGGACTGCTCAGTATATCAATCTTTGCACACAGAATGTAAGGTCTGATATGAAAGGCTTATTTGTGTCTACCCATGGTTCTTGCAAAGTTGAATATTGATGCTCATCATCTAAATCAATTTCAGGATTTTTTGGGAGATGGCGTTGGAAAAATTTTACGTTTCCATTATTTGATTTGTGTTCTTCTCCCTATACTCAAACAAATAAACATAGAGAAGCACGCTGAGCTTGAAACAGAGGCCATGGTAAAAGGTAGCATTAGATTCAACAACTATTGGTTATATATTGATTAATTCTGATTTCAATCAAAATGTGTTATTTGTATGCAATTTCCTTCTCTGAGTTTCTTGCGTGCAATAGGGATAGAACTTTCCGAAGTTGATATCAAGCAGGAGGAATTTGGCAGTCATGAACATTGTTGGTATGCTGCTTCATATGCTGGAACGAATAGTACCTGCCATACTTCTTTTTGATATTTAATTTCCTTGACTTCTCATGATTGGTTTCACAATTGATGTACAGCAGTAACTGCAAAACTGTTATTGCGGATCTCTACAGAAGTTGCCCAAGTTGTTCCTATAATCTCTGCTTAAGTTGCTGCCGTAATCATGAGGATTCGAATGGAGTATATAACATGTCTATTCCGAAGTATCGTAATGGAAAGAAAACCTGTCTGTCTGATAAAAAGAAACTTTTGAAAAACAAGAAGTTAAATCCTAGTCTGTGGCTTCCTTCTTCCAAATCATTGCATAAAGGGAGAGTTCATAATAGTGTTAGACATTTTTCTTGTCCGTCAAAAGAATGCGGCAGTTGCATTGACAGCCTTCTTGAGTTGAGATGTATTTTCCCGTTAAGTTGGACTAAGGAACTTGAAGTGAGTGCAGAAGAAATAGTATGCAGCTATGACTTTCCAGAGTCTGTTGATGCGTCGTCAAACTGTACTTTGTGCTTTAGTGAGGATCATAAGGTTGATGGAACTGAAGAGTTCCAGAAAGTAGCTGTCCGAGAGGATTCAAATGATAACTATTTGTATCATCCCAGCCTTCATGACATCCGTCTTGATGACCTCGAGCACTTCCAGAGGCACTGGGTTAAGGGTCATCCAGTAATTGTACGTGATGTACTGGAGAATTCAGATCTGACTTGGGATCCAGTAGTTATGTTTTGCACTTACCTTGAGAGAACCATTTCGAGATATGAAAATAGCACGAGTCTCCCCGAAGCTACCAATAACTTGGATTGGTGTGAGGTCAGCATTATCCCTAGCAAACTTTGTAGATGCAATATACGTGTTCGCCTCTTTGTATTTAGATTTCTGTTTGTTGGGTTTGAATGATTCTTATCTTGTTTGGAAGTTCCTCCGTTTGTGACCTTTGAATTCTTCGTGCAGGTAGAAATTGGCATTAGACAGTATTTTATGGGTTCTCTAAAGGGACAGACACGCACAAACACTTGTAACAACATGCTAAAATTAAAAGGTTGGCTTTCTTCCCATTTGTTTCAAGAGCAGTTTCCAGCTCATTATGCTGAAATAATGCGAATTCTACCACTTCAAGAATACATGAACCCCATGTCTGGTCTTCTGAATCTAGCTGCGAAGTTGCCACAAGAAACTGCAAAGCCTGACATGGGTCCATCTGTCTATATTGCCTATGGATGTTCTGAAGATCAAGTTTTGACTGACTCTGTCTCCCGATTATGTTATGACTCGTACGACGTGGTATGCTTATGCGTTATCGATCATTAATTGAGTGATGATTTTCATTAAATTTTTAGATGTGCTGTTAATTCAATATTTTTATGGCAGATTAACATTTTGGTCCACAGTACAGACGTCCCAGTTTCAACAGAACAACTTACAAAAGTTGTAAACTTGCTTCAAAGGCAAAGGGCTCTAAGGGAGTCCTCCAATACCTCTACTAATCAGTCAAGTGTGGAGGAAGTAGAATCTCGTAAGCCTGGAGAAGAAACACCCTTCAGTAAGAGGTTTGCAAAAGTACCCTGTTTTTCTGTATCCACTGATCAAGTGTCTGCTCATGGTATTAAACGCCCTAGTATGAGCTCTGATGGTGCATGTGATTCGGATCCTGAACCATTAATGCTTTGGCGCAAATCTTCCCGAATTAATGAGACAACTGGAGCTCAAAAGAAGTTTAGGGATCAGACACAATCATCTCTTGTTGGAAACAATTCTTCAAAGTCGTGTCGTGCCCAATGGGATGTCTTTCGGAGGCAAGATGTTCCAAGGTTATCAGAGTACCTTCGCAGGCATTCTGATGAGCTCGTTCATAAGCATGTAAGCCCTGAACATATAGTGTCCTGTATTAGCATGTGCCGAACCGATCGACTAATCACTCACTGCATCTCATGCAGGTTGTGCATCCAATTCTCGACCAGAATTTTTTTCTTGATGCAACCCACAAATTGAGGCTGAAGGAGGAGTTTCGTACGTATTGTTTTATTTATTCCCCACTACTTCCTTTCTGTTAGATACTGACGGAGTAATTATTTCTTATGCCATTAGAAATTGAACCATGGACTTTTGAACAAAATGTTGGAGAAGCTGTCATCATTCCTGCTGGATGTCCATACCAGATACAGAATCGACAGGTCTAAAGAACAATGCAATCTCTTTACAAATTTCTATTCTATTCTTGTTTCTTGAGAAATAGCTTAGTGTTTGAATTATTCTGATGTTGTTCTTGTCATTGATTTGTTTCTTGAAAAAAGAAGAATTACCCTCTTCTAATACATTATATAATCTTGTCTTTGAACTGCAGTCTTGCGTTCACGTAGTATTAGATTTCATCTCACCTGAAAGCGTTGGCGAAAGTATCCAGTTGATCGACGAGGTTCGACTGCTTCCAGAAAACCACATAGCAAAAGTGAAGACATTAGAGGTTAAAATCTTGACTGTCCTAATTAGAAATGCATACATTAATCACGATAACAGCATGGTTAAAGTCATCTTTGTTCTCAACGTAGGTAAAAAAGAGGGCCCTCGCTACTATAGATGCAGCAATAAAAAGAGTTCGGGAGCTTACAAATGCACTGCAAGTACCCCATTGATCGTGTAAGGTTCTGTTTCTCTATCCCTTTATTTTTCTGGTTCAGCATTCTTTATCTACCATTGTCGGTGGCTAATATGCATCGAATTGGTTGATTTGATGCTCAATTTGATACACTTATAGAATATCTTTGGCATCTGTTGTCCAAATCTCTGTGGAGTTCAAGATGAAACCATACTGCACCTCCCTCACTTAAGCTAAATTTGTGGTTTCAAAGTTCTTTTACGAAATAATCTCAAAATAGATGGAGGATCAACTATCTAGGCCGGTTTGAAATGAGTAGAGTACTTAAAAATGCGTTGTTGCACTTAAAATCTCATTCCAAATAGCCTTAAGAGTTCTAGTAACAATGCCAAAGACACTTTTGCAATATGCACCGAGGGTTGTGGCCCCAACTTTCATCTTATTTGATGTTTTTCACCTCTCCTGTGATTATATTGGAGTTCTTCTCTTTGTTGAAATTTGGATTTAAAGATCAAAACTTGGTTCAGAGCTTAATATGGGCAGGCACTTCTCTTTCATTGGCCTTCAAGTTGCTTCAGATTGAAGCATTTTGGATTACAATGCCTGCCTGATTCATGTTTTGGCGAGCTGAGCTCATAGATAATTTCGTTTTCATTAATCCTAGATTAGGAACTAAATGTAGATCTCGACCCACAAATTAAAGTCTATTCGTATTTTTTAAGAAAAGGCCATGAAAGTCGATCAACATCTAAAGTTTCATTTTAAGGTATTATATACAGTTCAACGATAAGTGAGGTAGGGATGTATACGGGTTAGGTTTAGGAATTTTTTTGTACTAACGTGAAATTTTGGGTTTGTTGCGTTGGTGACCTGAGTAACATGAATAGAGTTCACAGCTCAATCAAGACATTGATGTAGTTCAAGCTAATGTAGGTGAGGAGGCCTAGGGAGTTTGTTTGTTTCGAGATTTTGATTATGTGTGAGATCTACAAGACTTCCTAGGCCTCTGTACCTGCACGGGTTGGATCTATAGTCCTTTGAACTTCTTGAAATTCTTGAAGAGACAGTGGTGGTGTAGAAGTTTGAGAGTGACTAGTACATTGACAAATGTGAGAGCATCTAAAAGGCTTCCCAAATTGATCCCGTATACCATTAATTTTTTTTTTTTTTGGTAAGATTCATAACCACTCGTTACGGAACAAATTTTAAAATGATATAGAATGATCTAGAGTTAGTATTGGTAGCAACTATCATCATATTATCATCGATTACTCTCATTCATGTGTATATCGATTCATTCATGTATCTCTTATCTATTTGGGCATCACATTATCACAACTTCTACCTTGACGACTCTTCCCTTAGAATCCTTTGTTTTTTATTATGGTCCTATGGTCCCTGGTGCAACTATTGACAAAGGTAAAAAAAAAAAAAATGTATTATTCATAAAAATTATATATAAAAGAAAGGAATACATCTTGTTAGGGTGTTCATATGACCCAAGAATCTAACAAATTCGGATTACCCAATCCAAACTATAAAGGTTTAGGAGAATTGAACAATCCAGTCGGTTCACATGTTAACATTTGTTTGGTTTTTAACGTAACATGCATTGAAAACTTCTCCTCGTGCAGTTCGATGGGGAGGAATTATGTCCTCAGAATAAAAAACTGCAATGCGAGAAAATTTTATTACGAAAGAGAGGCCGTACTGCAACAATCCCCGCTCTTCCTTGCTTCTACATGCCTCAAGTCTTTGGCTCGTAATAAGCGAACGTGCTGTCTTCTTTACATTCCCCAGCATCAAATATCTGCAAGAATCAAAGTTAGTTTAGCACCAAGGTACTATGACAGCGGGAAATGTTGTGTTCAAGTAATTCATGTTAACATTCTTCAAAAAGACAGTAGGTAATTCATGGTTTCACAAGAACACATTGTCATAAATTAGCTACGCAGCGTGCTTAGCTAGAGCACTTGTACATTCTTCCCTTCCAAACATCAACAATAAATTATTCTAACACCTCCGGCACGCTGTATGAGCAGAATCTGGACGGACATAAATCCAAATACATGCTAAAATTTGCGAGATTCATAAGCTCGCGCCAAAACCAGTGTTTCACTATAGAAAATCGGAAGCCTAAAAATTCAAAGAGAACCGAATAGATTCAACACAAAAGGCTCTAACACGACACAATTCCAGAGAAGAAAACTATGTATATCAAAACACGAACACACTATACTATATAAGATCAAAAGGCTCAAAACCTCGACATGGTGATCGGAAACTTGATGAGGAAAGGATCCGGAAATCATGCGCAGGCGGAGAAAGATTCGTACCAGCATTTTGTTTTGAAGAATTCACCCTTAGGCACTCTCCTTGAGCTTGAGCATCACCGAATTGAGATTCGAATTTTTAGGATTTTCCAGAAAGTTAATCCACCCAAGCGATGCGAGAGGTAGGAGGAAGAAAGAGCAATGGGCCATAACTGAAATTTGGGCCGAAGTTAATTGGGCCAGTTATTAAGGCCCAACTTACCCTCATTCTCAAGGGCTTTACCCGACTTAGCTCAAGCTGGAAGAGAAGAGAGTTTAAAATATATAAATTTGAAGAACAAAAAGTTAAGAGAAAAAAGAATTAAAATTTTCAAAACTAAAAATAAATAAAATTTAGTAAGAGTTTAAATAAACTTTAGGCTGACATAGCCCCGATCGATCGATGTAGAAGCATGACGGCTATATTGTTGAGAACCAACATGATGGGAAAATATGCGACGTTGAGTTTAGAAAACCTTAGCTCAATGTAAAGTCGTGAGGCTCGACCCTAAAGTAAAAGCAAGTCAGTCTAGAGTTACGAGTGATTTGAAGTACACTTACGATTGATTTTGTATGACCGAGTGAAGCTTAGTTGCATATAATGTGAAATTCAATTAAGGACATAAAAGAATTTAGTCCTCAAGTCAAATTGTAACAGTCAAAGTCCACTGCTAGCCAATATTGTTTGTGAGGTTGACAACAATACATAACAGGCAAAAGCAGACAATATCAGTTCTTATAGGTATGGAAACATCTCTATAATATATAACGAACTAAAACAGACAATATCTACAAGCAATAGACTTAAACGGTTACACAGATAAATCTAATAAATATTGAGCAAGAATTTTCGTTGATGCACCATAATGGAATCTTATATCATAACGCTGCATGGTTGAAAGAGTATCAACTGTGACATCTCGTGTGACATCTCGTGTATGTTTGCAATCATTAGATGGGTGTGTTTCAATTTGAGAAAACATTATTTGGAAATTTTGAAAGAAAAAAGAAAAGGTCAAAGATTAGATAATGGTGCCCACACGATGACAAATGCAAATTCTAAAAGAAAAAGCTTTTGACTTTTGAAAAGCACGATGAATAATTGATCATTTGGTAATCAATATGGAATTGACACACAAATCAAACAAATTGTACACTCAAAAACATTATTTGACTAAAATAGTGAACATTAATAGCCATTTTCAACAATAAAGTCAAATCAAATTAATGTGAACAGTATCCGGTATAAATGTGAGATTCCACATTGATAAGAGAGGAGAACAAAGCATCATTTATAAGGGTGTAGAAACCTCTTCGTAGTAGACTCAATTTAAAACTGTGAAGCTGACGGCAATAGGTAATGAGTCAAAGCGAACAATATATACTAACAATGGGTGTAAGCTTCAGCTATTACAACTGGTATTGGAGCTAGATATTGAGGATTGTTGGGAGTGACTCCCACATTAATTAATTTAGGGAATGATCATGGGTTTATGAGTAAAGAAATACATCTCTATTAGTACGAGACCTTTTAGGGAAGCCCAAAGCAAAACCATGAACACTTATACTCAAAGTGGACAATATCATACCATTGTGAAGAGTCGTGATTCCTAACACTAGACACCGAACAGTGCACCAACGAATAACATTTGAATTGTAACGTTGAGGCTCACAAACATATTAAAACCTTAAAACCGAAAGCAATCGAGTGGGAATGCATTGACCCATAAGTGCAAATAGGTTAAAATTCTCATAATGAGGTGGTCAAAAGGGGAAAAGGGGGAGCTGAGTTGAGAAAATGAGCAACTTTTAGCTTATAAACACATCCAAAAAAGGAGAAAGAGAGGGCTTCTAGATGTGTTGAACCAACAAACCAGACAATCTAAAGCACACCCACAGCCACAGAATTGAAAGGCAATGATAATAATCTGGTTAATAACATGAATCCCAGCAAACGAGACAAGAGTTGAGTGGAAAAACTTGGCATTGGGGGACCCCAATTATTGAACCCTACTTTTCTTCGTTTTCGATCATGCCTTTGTGCTGTCTTTAAGATGAAGCCAAGTGAAAAGAAAAGGAAGTGCGGCGCGGGAAGAGACAGTACAAATTACTTACGAAGGTTGTGTTTTGTGTCGTGTTTTTCTTTGGGCGGCGGAGGGAGACAACGAAGTGTGAGTCAAAGGTCGGCTGGTACTCAAAGATGGAGCTCCACCTCTCTACACTCGCCTAACTACACACGTACAGCAGAGCCTTGGATTCAATCATCAGCCTGTGTTGCCCACTTTTTTACATCTGAAACATTTTGACGTCTATATGACGTTTACGTTACGCGTGCGGTGCAGTGCTTCAAGAACCGCCTTTAGCTTTTCTTTATGGGACATGTTTGAAATGGCAGATATCCCTAATGAACACGACTCTATGCAATGCTATGATATTGTTCACTTTGAGTATAAGCTATCGTGGTTTTGCTTTGGGCATTTCTAAAAAGTCTCGTACCAATTGAGATAGTATTCTTTGATTATACACCCATGATTATTCCCTAAATTAGCGGATGTCGGACTTTCATCCAACACACAATAGTATATGATATCGTTGAGCATAAACTCTTATGACTTTGTTTTTGTGTGAAATCTCTTATTGGTTGGAGAGGAAAACGAAACATTTTTTTATAAGGGTGTGAAAACTTATTCCTAGTAGTTGGATTTTAAAGTTGTGAGGCTAACGGCAATAATTATAGGTTGGTTATTCGTCAGCACGGGTTTAGCTTACGATGTTTTTGGAAGCTCTCATCCAAATGAGTATTTTACAAAGAGCCAACAAGAAATTCCATTAATAACTGGCCGTTTTGATTTTTTGGAACAACTCGATGAATTTAGTAGATCTTTTTAGGAGGAACAAATGATTATCGATAAAACTTATCCTATTTTTACAGTGTGATGGTTGGCTGTTCACGGACTAGCTGTACCTACCGTTTCTTTTTTAGGGTCAATATTAGCAATGCAATTCATCCCACGATAAACGGGCAAAAACGGACAATATTTGCTAGTGGTGAGTTTGAGCTGTTACAATGGTATCAGAGCTAGACATTGGATAATGTGTCAACGAGGACGCTGGTCTCCAAGGGGTAGATTGTGAGATCTCACGTTCGTTGGAAAGTGAAACTAAATATTTATTATAAGGGTGTGAAAATCTCTCTATAGTAAGACGCGTTTTAAACCATAAGGCTGACAGTGGAACGTAACGGATTAAAACGGACAACTATTAATGGTGAGCTTAAGCTGTTACATTTTAGTTGACTCGTATCAATAGAGATAGTATTTTTTATTAGCGGACGTGTAACTCCATACAGAGCCTTGACTCTTGGAGCGAAGGAGAAGCGTTTAGGGTTTAGCGTTTAAAAAGGAAACAAAACCAAACACAAGAACCATGACATTATTTTCAGTTAAAGCAACCTTTTGTTCTTTATTTTTAATTTTATTTTCAATTTTCACATTAAAATTAATGTGGTCCCTACAACACAACGCCACCGCACAAAATCCACCACGTGTTCTCATCTTTGTCAAACTCATTGCCATGCAAATTAATATAATATTATCACCTTTTTATCTTTTCATGAAAACACACTGTTCCTCCATCCAGCTGGACTGAACAGCTGTCCTAACCACACCCTCCACCACCCTCCGCCGCCCCTTCCCTCGCCGGGAAATTTGACCCGCTGTCGGGAAGCACTACGACACCAGAAATCTCTAATTATTACATTAATATAATCATCCCTTAATTAACCCTAAACCTGTCGTTTAACAAATTTTTTAATAATTAAACGGATTAACATGAAAATTACATAATAACGTGTAAATAAAGTATTCTTATTTATTATATTAATATATTAAAGAAAAATAATTTATTTATTTATTTTATTAACATCATTCTGTAATACATGTCAATGGCGCCAAGATATATGACGCAACACAATCTATATGAAGATCATGTAATTAGATTTAATTAACAATTAATTAACCAAATAATTAAATATTAAACATGTAATATTCTAATCTTACAGAATGACATGCAACAGAAGATGCTTCCGGATGTGATTATAATTAATTATATTCTAAATATATAATTTAGTGTCTAATTTTTTAATTATTTTTTCAATTTAATACCTAACCTTTTAAAAAGTTTGATTTTTTTTCTCCATTAGGCCATTGTTGTCATAAATTCATAACATAATGTCAAAATATACATTTTATTTATTGAATTACAAAAAATACTCTTTAAAAATAGACTATCACTCACTCGCTTCTAGAATAATAGATATATTAATTATTATATCATATAATCTATTTTTACCAAATTTTTAAAAAAATTAAATTATTTAAATTTTAGAACTTTTAGATTTATGTGTCTATTTGATCTCGGAACTTTAAAAATTCTCTAATTTTATATATAATATATTAATTAATTTTTAAATTTTTTAAATAAATTTAGATTATTATATATTTTCAAATTTGATGTATTTTTTTTAATATAAGTTCATTTACAATTTTAATAAAAATAAACTATTGAAAAAGAAGAAGAAGACAAAAGATGGTCTAAATTATAGATTTAGGCATAATTAAAAATACTTAAGAAATTTACAAGGTATCATTCTAAAAGGTTGTATGATACTACCGGTTACACGAATGGATTAACATCCAACAAATCGGGGACTTCGAACTTAAAAAAATCGCTGCAGTAGCTTTCTTTCTCATCCTGATCAGTCCCATTGCCATTGGCAGTACTGAAATATGTGGAATTTGAGTTCAATGGCGTCGGGCTCGAGTTCAGAGTCGACGTTTCGGGGGAAGGCTCTATGATTTGTTGATGAACTTGTTCTTGTTCTTGTTTATATAAATCGTAACTTGGAAGAGCACACTCCGAGTAATTGAAACCGTTCAATTCTTGTGTTTGTTGTTGGCAATTTTGGGAGTAGAAGTCAGAGAAGTTTGATGATGGGAATAAATAGGCTTCTCCGCCGCAAGAGGTGGTGGTGGACGGGCTGCAACCGGCGGAGGCTTCATGCAGCGGCGGAAGAGCTGGCGATTGGTCAATTTGGTAGTGGGGTTGTTGGGGAGGAAGCAACTGTGACTGAGATATGATCATGTTGGACTGTTCATGATTTTCAACGTTTTGCATCGAAAAATGAGAAATATTGTTAAACGACATGAAAGAATTGGCCAATCTATTGTGAATTCCAATCAACCTTGAGAAACTGTTGATTTGAGAATTGGGATTATTGCAAAAAGATGACCCGAAAATCGACGATAAATCCAAAACATCAAGCCTCGGGTTATGAGTTACCGGATCAATTCCCATTCTCATAAGCTTTTTTCTAATGTGGGTATTCCAGTAATTCTTTATTTCGTTATCGGTTCTCCCCGGCAACCGAGCAGCAATCGCAGACCACCTTAAAAAACGCAAAAAAACTCAAATTTCGTAAAAAAAAATCACTAAAACTAGAGATTACGAAAAACACTGAAACTTACTTGTTACCCAAAATGCTATGAAGCTGAATAATCGTTTCTTCTTCCTCGAATGAAAATCGTCCTCTCTTAATATCAGGTCTAAGATAGTTCGTCCACCGTAGACGACAGCTCTTCCCACATCGTTGGAGACCTAAAACGACCACAAAGTTTTAAACTTTATCGAATTTGAAGCAAACCCAATTGAGAAATGAGGTGAAATAGAGCAGAGAAGCACAAAAAACCTGCATTTTTGGGGAGTGTTCTCCAATTTCCATAGCCATGTTTTTGAATATAATCAATGAGCTTCTGATCTTCTTCAGGAGTCCATGGCCCTTTCTTCAAGCCTTCTTTCTCACAGCATGGTGTTCTTCCCATTGTGTATGAATTTTAATGCTTAAAATGGATGAATTAAGCTCTATAAATAGAGACAGAGACATGAAGTCAAATGGGTTTGGTGCCGTCCACAGTTCATGATGACGTGTCCTATTTCCCTTACTTAAAACACACTATAATTACCACTCTAATCCAAATTTAATTAAGAGTTAATCATCATAATTATGTGATTTTATCCATCCCTTTCTTGTCTTCACATTATATATTCATACCTGTCATTGACTTGGTGAAGCCACGTGGCTCGTCTTGTTCATAGATCCTATTGAGCTACCCTCCCATGGCGTTTTTTTCATCTCCGCTACGTGTATGCCGCGTGGCTTCCTCTCATTGGCTCATCCAATTGGTCAACGTTTCACTGTTTTGAGCTCAAGATTTTGGAGTTTGTAATATCCAAGACAAGAATTTTAATAATATATTTGTTAAATTATTTTTGAATGGGATAGTGATGGAAATGAGCGTTGGATTAAACCAACCAATTTGTTACACGATAAGCTTATCAACCTCCGCACGCTATTTATTGTTCTTTTATTTTTATTTATAACTTTGTCTGCTACCTAACATGCACCATCTCTTTGTCCATTTACGACAGTTTTCCAGTCAATATATGCCTAAACAAAAAAGAAAAAAAGAAATTTGATTTAAATTTGTGAAACATGTGTAAATTATTTTTTTTTTTTCGTTCGATCTCTACCGATGATGTCGGCCTTAACAAGTAATCACTAGTACTGGAAATAATGAGTCTTGTACGCTTTTAAAAATCAGATATTTTCTTCAGATTCCCATGAGGGAAAAGAATTCACATTGTTCGATGATGAAAGTCCCGTCGGCTAATTTAGGAAATGATTCATTGGGTTTATAATCAAATAATACTATCTCCATCGGTATGAGACCTTTTGGGGAAGCCCAAAGTAAACCCATGAGAGCTTATGCTTAAAAGGGACAATATCATACCATTGTGGAGAGTCGTGTTCGTCTAACATGATATCAGAGTCATGCCCTAAACTTAGTCATGCCAATAGATTGGTAAATCCTAAAATGTCGAACAAAGGGCTCAAAAGAAAAAGGAGTCGAGCCTCGATTAAGGGAATGATTTATGGGGTTTATAATCAAAGAGTACTATCTCCATTGGTATGAGACCTTTTGAGGAAGCTCAAAGCAAAGGCATAAGAGCTTATGCTCAAAGTGGACAATATCATACCATTCTGGAGAGTCGTGTTCGTCTAACACACACTAGTTTATTAGGTCGACTTTGATTCATTGGGTCCGTGAAGGCTAAAACTAAAAGGCCCGTTTGAGCTATTTTTTGTAATTTTTTGTGAGGGGGGCAATTTTGTCCAAGAACGAGGGATTTTGCATGATTATGTGTACGGAACTCATATTGCCTTCAATGCCCAATTATTATTACATCATGAGCTGCAGTTGTTAGATCAATGGTTTGATTTTCTAGATCTTCCATTCTGGATCTTATGCGTGTCTTCATTAGAGCCGTTCAACTTACAGATTGAATGACCTCATCAGTCCATTATGCGAGCTGCCACGTCATGATGTCCGTGGCCGCTTGTCGGTCCAGTATCCAAATGAAACGAAGCTCGGATTTTGCATTTGTTATAAAATCTATACCCTAAAGTTTTTCAAACTGCATTTTTTTTTAATATTTATTTCTTAAAAATCTGAAGCTTTGGTCCTCATACACATCAAATTTAGGGTATGTTTCGATTACGACCATATATTTTGAAAAGTTTTAATTTTAGATTTGAAATTTGTTAAAAAAAATATATATATTCTTTTGAACTTTGAAATTTTATATAAAATATATCTTTCTTTTTTTGTAAAAATAAGATTTAAAAATTGGCGTAAAATTAGTTGTAAATGATATAATTTATATCTTCAACTTTTACCCGTCAATTTTCATCTTGTTCCAACGAGGAAAAAAAAACTCTCAAAAAAGTATTTTTGGAATAAATTTCAAAAATTAAGAAAAAATGAAAGGCTAAATTACATTATTAACTATCATTCATTAAAAAAAATACCTCTATTTTCTAAAAAGTGACAATATTACCTCTAACCTTTCATGTATATTTCAAAAGGATCACACGAGTAAAAATATGTTACAATCTTGAACAAAAAGTGCCCTAAAAAGGAAAGTTGAAACCTAAACATGAACAAAAAGTACCCTAAAAGGAAAGTTGAAACCTAAACATGAACAAAAAGTACCCTAAAAGGAAAGTTGAAACCTAAACACTACCGCCAGCAGTTTTGAAATATTTATAAAATGTCATAAATAATTTACAATTTTTAAAATAATAGAGCAAGGTATTTATCAGTGCTAGCCAAAATGAAACATTTATTTCATATTCTAGAAGCAACCAGAACTGAAACCTACCACAAACATTAGAGACATATTGTGTATAGTCTAACTGAAAATTAAAGACACCCTCAAAATATGAATAACTCAAAACCTAACCATAGCAATACAAAAAAGAACAGAAACCCTAACAAGAGACTTTCTTGTGATAATGCTAACACAAGATAATTAGCAACTGAGTTCTGATTACTTGAACTTCATCTTCTTATAAACACAATTAGCTAGTTAACTCTCATCACTTGAACTCCTAAAATTTTATTATTAGTTGAGGTTTTTTAAATTATTAAAGCAACCAAATGCCTAATAAAGTATGGAAACTTATTTAATTCTTATTTTGAGAATTAGGTTTATGAAAGTCCATGGACTTCATATATACATTTTAACCAGGCTATGACACGTTTCAGTTGGATAATATGATATACAAAATTTAATGGTTGAAGCCAGCTGCCTACCAGTTCTACTTTTAATTCTAAACTAATGAATTTTTTAATGCCTAAATGGTCACTTCTAGCATGGAAAAAGTGAATGTATGTGAGGACTATATACACCCTGGAGTTGAAAATCACGTCCACAAGTTTCTAATCCATCTTAATCTAAGATCACTACGGTCAAATAATATTTTATTAACCCAGCAACATTTCTTCCGGAGGGTTTTCTTTTCTTTTCTTTTCTTTTCAATCAAGACATTAGAAAATAGAAGAATTCAAATTTAAAATTATTGTTTTCAAAAAAATTTGTTAGAGAAAATGAAAGGAGAATAAGAAAACAACCAAAACATTTAATTTGAACCAAATGAATTCACATTGATTCATTAAGATACTTTTGTTCCCTCTACGGTGCTCAATGTGCCATGAATAATTGTTTCATAAGATGAGACAAATTACTAACCTGTGAATGCAGAACTCCAACATTGCTCATAGGATAAGACAAATTACTAACCTGTGAATGCAGAATTCCAACCACATACCTCAATGAATTCCACCGTCTTTTCAACAAGGGTTGTGTCATTTACAAAATAATAATAATAATAATAATAATAAAAGATAAACAACCTCTCAGGTTTTCTAGAAACAAATCAAACAATTATAGAAAATAAGCTTTAAATTTGCCTTATAAAAAACCTTATTATTGGTTATGGTTGAAAATGGTTAAATATTTTGTTTCAATCGTTTTGTATTTGACCATCATCATTTTTCTAAGTTTTGGAGGGGAGATTTGATTTTGGGACTTTGCGTAGGATTTCGTGGGATTATATAGTTTGAATTGAATTTATGGGTAATGTTTGGTTGCTTAAAAAATTGGTATAAGACAATGGGAAGGGAAAAGGAGAATATCTATGTAAAAAAATGAGGATATATATGGGTTGCTTCAAGTTGGTTCTTTCCCTAACAAGATAACTTCAAAGAAATTGACTACATTAAAATTTCTTAAAGTTTTGCAAATAAAAATCCAAACAAACTAATAATTAAATTCATTTTTTTTTAAAAAATGAAATCAAACAACAAAAAACCTCATAAAAAATAAAAATAAAAATATTTAAGAAGTATCTTTTGTTTAGACAAAACTCACTAAATACTCTAAACCAACCATTCAAAAAGTAGCAAATGATCCCATAAAAAAAGAAGAAAAAAAAAAAACTATATTCCCCATGCATGTATCAAATTAGTTTGGTTGGATTTCTTACATCTAATCGTATCTATACAAAGTCAAGGGCCCTAATTTAGAAATGTTGCTTCAAAAGTTACCAACAAAAAGGTTTCAACAAATCGGTCTATAAAATTTATTGGACTTAAAAAAAAATGCATGTCAGCTCGGACAAACTTTTAGGGCGAAGACTTAAATAGTGCAATTTCAATAAATTATATTGAATGCACACTTTATCAGACAAAAACTTTTACGTGGCTAAATATAAAGAAAAGGCTTCTATGGCTATTAATGTCTACTAATAAAACTATATATTTATAGCGGCTAGACAAAACGAAACTTGATCACCCATGTGATCGACGGTACATGTTGGGAAATGATCAGACGGCCATAGTTCTCGTGGTAGCAAATCTTATGTCCATTCTACAAGGATACGGAGAGTTTTTTTTTGTTTTGTTTTTTAAATAACCTTCTTAATTGGATCCTTGGGGTGCTAATAAAGATCAATTAGGTTATTACTTGTCCAAAATATGTGCTTTGGGGATTACTTTATCTAAATAATTGCTACGTGTGTTTACAATTGGACGGAGGGAGGGCAGATATTGGACAATTGGAAGATTAACGAAAACATTTGTTTGACAGTTTGTTTCTTCGGCACTTCAAACTTTCAAGTTCCAATAAACACTGAGTAGTGGGTGGGTGGGTGGGAGTTTTCGTCTCCTTCAGATTTTTACAAACCCACGTCATTTCCCATCTCAAATCTCATCCCAACTCTGGAAACAAACGACCCCTTATAGGTTCTAATTTGGATAGTTTACCAAAAAAATGGACTGATTTGGTTATTTTTTTACTCAATTTCTAAACTAGTCACGTCAATTTTCTTGCTTAACATTTCCTAAAATGGTGCAGACTTATTTACGCCCCTAATTGGAAGCTTGGAACCACTATGACTCGAAAACCATTGTTATTTGATCTATATGGGAGGAGGGGAGAAAAAGGCAATATAACAAGAAGTCCCAGCATGAACTCCTATGATAGAGGAGGAATTCCCTATATCTTCAGTTTGTGCAGCTGGGGTACGAGAATTGTCTTCACTGGAACAAACAAGTCCAGGTGGCCGGGTTTTAAGGACAGGATCTTTGAAAGTGTATTGGTGTAGAACCCAAAAAGGATTAAAAGGACTTTCGCCTGGTAAGTCTATAACTAGACTGGAGCCTATGTTATAGCCAAGTTGACATTTTGGATGGAGTTGTAACCTAGACCATTTTGTGCACGGCGTTCACAATAATATAATACCAAATTGCAATAGAGATCCAGGGATGTGGTAGCCTAATAATTGAACTTAAGGGATTGAAATTATAAAAAGTAGTCGTTTGATTGGTCAACCATTCACATTATTGAAGATAAACTTCGTACTTTACCGTAATTACCTTCCCCCAAAGGCCTTTCCAGTGTTGCTCTCCAAATGCGGATCTGCATAAAAAGTTGCTTTGTTAGCTCAACTCCACCAACTGAATATTTAACTGCCACAAAATCAAATACTTGAATTCTAGGTTGATAAAAATAGCCATCGGTGTGCATTTGGAATGTCCCACTTTGTTTCCACGGATTAATGAGGTTATACAATCCAAAAGGCATCCTTGAGGAATAGTGAAGAGGGATCTTATATACAAGTCTATCTGTGCAGCAGTTCTTACAGAAATAGGTCGCACATATATTTTGGGAGATTATTGTCTGCATCTCGTGTAAAGCAAGGAACAATCCAGCTCAGTCACTGGTTATTTGGAAGTTGTTAACGGGGGCATATACTATTAGGGGAAGGACGTGAAAACAACCATCTTTTATGCAGAATGTAGAACTATCTTTTTGCACCGTATTATAAATGTTGGAACAAACAAACAAATTTAGAATTTGTAGATTAATGAAGACTGAAGATAGAGCTTAGCAGGTTACCTAAACAACATAGATCGAATGTGCACATCCAAAAAAGAAAAGAAGAAATCAAGAACATACGTGTCACATTAGCAGTAAAACAGTGTAAGAAATTAACCAAATAACATTCAGAATGAAACAGTCCGGTGGGAACGTGTAAATTTTGCAGCAATGTAAAATATTAAATTAATCAACCATCATCCGTTGCTCTAGCTCAAACTTTATTAAAGTATGTGTATATAATAATTGTTTGGTCAGCTACTTGTATAACTGTATTTCTTTGCGTTTGACCGTATTTTGGCCAAGGTTACAAGGACCTAAAATTTTGACTACTCCCATAACTTTCAGTACTCTTAGTTTGGAAGATATTTCAAACCTAGAAGATTCAGATGGTTTAGTAAAGGCGTTCAAAGAAGAGGTGGGATGCCTTACCAAATTTAGGTGGTATGTAGTCTCAGCATCAAATAATTGATGAAGTGGACGCAGTCATCTCAATTATAAGATCGTGTAGGTGGCCATTAGTGACAAGAATGCCATCAGAAGGGGATAAAATCCTACGGCCAGCTTGATCAGCAGCAAGATCAATGTCACTGCCTTTCCAGTCAGTCACCTAATCAAACAGAAATAGCTCCATTAGCACTTCACTCATGTGTTTCAGAAAGAAGTAATTGACACATTCCATGATCATACAAATACAAAACCTTGATGATGATGGTGATGATTACTTGAGTAATTTAGCAGTACCCTGAACCATAATCATGAAGTTCTTGCATGCTACATTTTTTATGTTCTAGATCTAGTAATTTATCTGAGACTTTTTGTCGTTGCAATTCAGAGTGGGCATTTGGGGTAATTTTGGCTTAATGCTACTGCAGCATTTTGTGGGGAATGCAGCTAAGGAATAGAGTAGCATTCTTAGGAGAACGGGTAGCCTTGTCCTGGGATAATTTTGTTTGTGTCCATTTAGTGCCTCAGTTAAAGCCTTTTGTAAGTATAATCTTTCGGTGCTGCTTTAAGATTTTTGTAACTCCACTGATTTTTTTTACAGTTTTTCACCTGTATAATACTTTATAGATGTAGTAGAAACAATCTAAAAACGAGTAGAAAGTTTCAGAAATCCTTAGCAGTAAACTGATGGCCCGTCTCATAAAGTTAGTGTGAGTATCATTATAATTCCATGGTAACATTATATATCATATATATCAGTACAACCACTCGTATATGCAGAAGGAAAGAAGCAAGGTTATGGACAAGACACTGTTGCATCTAATGCTTTCGTGGTAGCTTGAAGGCTTGGAGCATCATTGTCAGACAACATATTCGATACTGATGCATAATGATTGTGTTGTTGTCATCGACTATCAAAGTAATCTTGGACGTACCATGTAAGATTTCTCCAAAAAAAAAAGGTAATGATAATTATATTGGCGGTAACTTGGTATCCTGTAATAATTTTCCAAAGCTTAAATTATAGCATTATAACAATAGTTCTGGCATTTTCAAAAGAAACCAATAGTGTAAAAAGGATGGTTCATTCACTGACTCTAATTTCACGTCATATAAAAGCATTAAAAGAAACGTCAACAAACGTGTAAGTAAAATAAACCGGGAAATATTGAGCTTGAAAGGCTTTTCAAAAAAGGGTAATGTAGCATACCTTCCCACCGGCTTCATGCACACAAATCATGCCAACTGCATGATCCCAAGTCTGCATAACAATATTAATTTTTTGTTGAGGTGGTATTGCAATTTTTTGACATCGAAACAGAAAACAGAGAAATACCTTGACAATAGTTTGAGATTTTTTTCGAAGAATGAAGACAGATGCCCTTCCAGAAGCCACCATGAAATACTTGCATAAACTGCAGGAAAATGAGATGAATAAGCATTAATGAGTGTCTTTATTTCATCTGAAGCCCACAAATTGTGGCATGCATTCGATTAATTTATTTAGTTTATCTTCAAATAATCTTTTTAGCTGTAAAATGCTGATGTCCAACTAAATTTGTGCAGTGAAGGGGTAGGGTACATTCAAGAATAAGATACTCGAGTCCTACAGATCATTAATCTTCGCACCTATGCAATTGATGATCAAACTTACAAACCTAAGAAGCCGTGCGCTGCAATCACTCATTTTGATGATTAGATTCTCAAGTGGAAGAATCTTGTTAGGAAAGGATGCATATATTATGTGGGTAGAAAATAACCTTCCACAACATGCTCGGAGAAGAAGAATTTGACCATTCCCAACGTGATCAGCATTAGTTGTTGCCTGTAATGAAGTTGATGGGGGAAGCGATTCCCACGTTTGACTATCTGGCATACAGAAGCGTGCCTCATGCACAAGACGGTATTCATCAACAAAGCATCTAGTCCAATTATGAAACATTTTGCTTGGGCTTTGCATATCAGATAACCTCCTCGTCCATGTTCCATATCCAGCTTGAGCAATCATTATGGCTCCTGATCTGGACCAGGCACCTCCACGCTCAAGATCGTCAGAGTTTGACTCTTCAGACAAATCTACGTGCCAGTTGGGGCATCCCATAACACCTAATACAATCTCTCCTTCAACCACAAGAGCCAAACCTACCTGCAATTTTTCAAGCACTCGTCTTAATGAATATAACTAAGATAAGTACAATGCAGCAGCCTGATTAAATGACATACTACATATAGGACATCATTTCCTCTAAGAAATCCCCGTGTACCATCAATTGGATCCAATACCTGCATTGGAAAACATTCGATTGAATAATGTGCAACTCTAAATCGAGAGCTTAGAAAAAGCTGAAAAATGCAAAGCACATATTAAGTATCTTTAAAAATGGATGAAACAGTAAGAAAGGGAAACTTTAAGCCCTTCCATTTCAAATGAAGTGGTATCTTCATAACCTAAAATCACATTAGCAGCGATGAAATATAGCATAATTTCATTGGTAATGACGACACTCAAAAATCAGAAATCGAAGAAACTAAATCAAACACAACATTCAAAATTAGGAATCCCCACCCAATATGTGGCTGGCTTACTTCCAAAAGCAAATCCAACATTCGCTCCCCTGTCAATTGCTTCCAGAACATCATCCTGAGTCAACTCATTTTGGGAACTTGACTTCTCAGTTACTACTGTCAGCACCGAATGTGCTAAATTATTTGCACGTAAAAATGTAGAGTCCTCCTCAGCTACTAATGGAATAGATGGAAATAGAGTACCCAACTCTGCAGCAAAATAAATAATAATAAAGCAGTAGCAGCAGCAGCAGCAACAACAACTAGCAAGCATTGCATTAGCAAGTAGGCTGGTTGAACTATTGCATCATCCGCGGAATCAGGCACAGTTAGAATTTATATGAGCAAACGTACGATACTGAAAATGGACCAATGCGGTCATGTAGAATTTAAATTTTTATTACCCAAACTGACTAGCGCCTGAACTCCAAAATCGGCAACAGTAACTGGAGTCTGATCATTCTTTTCCAGAACTTGTCCATCGGCCCGTAGAAGTGACGATTTCACCTGCCAATTATGAAAACTTGAATTCGTCTAGACGACTAAGAGAAATTGGATTGATTGACCTTCCGGTGGTTACTTCCATAAACATTCTCAAAGTAGAAGTCATCAAACAACCGTAATGCAGTGTTATTAAGATTTAGAATTGTAGGCTCGTAATCTGTAGCTCACTTCCTAACAACTTATTACATTTCAACATCCAAACTGAAAACAATAACAAAATTAAAGAGAGAAGGGAGAGTAATTACATCAACGCATAGACGACAAGCTCTCTGCACCACATCGACAGCTGCTTCAAGCTCTCTCCGATACTTCCCATTCTGCATCCGCAATGGCAGACAGGACCTAACGACAGAAATACAAAATATATATATATATATGTCAGGCAAATACACGAATTGCTCCCAAAAAAGACAAAAGTAAAATCACAAGGATGAAGAGAAGAGACCTTACGTTGCAGAATCGGCTGCGTGAAGTTGCAGAGATACGATGAGAAGAACGAGTCCATCGAACAGTTGAGAATTGAGAGGAAGAGTGAAGCAGAGCCATAGCGGGAATCGAACTTTTCTGGCGAAGACCAAATGTGGGGTGAGAGGAGTGAGAGAGATGAGGAGCTCCATGGGCCGAAGAAAAGGCCGAGTTGGGCCCATTGGTCCATTCATTCCAACACAGCTCCTCTTGCACCTGGATTTCGTATGTGCTGACAATGGAAAAAATTGAAATTTCAAATCTTTATCCAAATAAAATAATCAACTGAAATTGCGTCCGACCGCAGCAACTTTTCTTGCGAACCACGCTAGCCCATCATTATCTGCTCGTTTTTCCATGCCTTCATTTTCCAGACATTTGATTCAAAACTTGTTCCATTTCTCCCAGTGAATCGGCTTTGATTCTTCCATCTTTGGTCGTGGCATGAGCAAGGTATTGGGCCAATTCGCGGCACGGTTTGTTCAGAGGACGAGAGATCAGGCTATGAAGAGCGATCCCGCTGCCTTGAAATCTCTCAAGGATTCAACTTCTTCTTCTTCTTCCAGGTGCTACTCCGGCAACAAACTCGTCGCCGGTGAGGACCGGAAGGTTAAGACAGCCGAAGAATCCTTAAGAACCGTCATGTATTTGAGCTGTTGGGCTCCTACTTGATTTGTCCATATCTCTTCTCCTCTTGCTTCTATTCTGTAATTTTCACTTTGTAATTTGCATAATCTGCTGGATTGATATCTTTATTCTTCAATTAAATCTCAATTTCTGTTTCTACTCAAGTTAGGTGAATGCTCGCCCTCTTTATTAACTTCAATTTATTAACTTCAATTAATAACGAATTACAACACAATCGATAGAATACTACTACATTTTTGCTGTATTTTCTCACTCTTTATTAACATCAACCAATAACGGATTACAAGACAATCTAATTAATGTACATTTTCGCGCTCTTTATTATGATCGATAACCTGTCACAATCTACCGGCAAAATATTTAAAATATTTATATATATCTTTTATTTTAAAAATAATTAAATTATTTTTCAAAAATATTTAGTATATTTATTTTTAAAATAATTAGATCATTTTTCTAAAATAAACATGATCTTATAATTATAATTACGAGGCTTTCGATATTTTAACAATAAATTTATCATTTAAAATAACCATTTTAAAAAATATAATTATAATATCATTTTTATTTAAAATATATTTTGTAATTATTTAAATGAAAAATCAAAATTTTGAATCCCCTTCCACATTTAATATTACTACTAAATAATATATTTTTTTTTATTTTTTTATTTTTTTTTATTTTATAAGTATTTTATAATTAAATTCCCAAAAGTTAACAAATGCGTCCTTCTCATTTATCCCCTTCTCCATGTCCACCACATAAAAGTGCGAGCCCTACCAATAAAACCGATAAGCCTCGCCGTCATCTTCCTTCAATCATCTCCCGCAACAATTAACCAGAAATGATCTCACTCAAACCCTCCCCTCACCACAACGGATCCTCATTTCTCTCCAATTCTTCAAATCTTCATCAAAAACTGAGTCCAATCACTAGACATCGGTCCAATTTCCCTCCTCCATTACGCACCAAAACGACCTTCAGAATCCGCGCCGAACAGGCCGAATCAGGCAACGGCGCTCAAAGACGAACATTCTTGACGCTCGAAGAGGCCGGCCTCGTCGAAGTATCCGGCCTCAGCACGCACGAACGATTTCTGTGCCGTTTAACCGTATATCCTCTGCTTCTCTATTTCCGCTTTCACTATATTTTGCGTTCTTCAATTATTACTGAACCTGTTCTCTGTGTTGGTTTAGATCTCGTCTCTGAATTTACTGAAAGTGATAGCGGAGGAAGAGAAATGTTCTATCGAAGAGTTGAATGCGGGGAGATTATGCGACTGGTTTCTCAAGGATAAGCTGAAAAGAGAGCAGAATTTGGACTCTGCCGTTCTTCAATGGGACGATTCCGACCCTCTCTTCTGAGGTTTTCCTCTCCCTCCTCCTGTCCGAGCTTTACTTCTCAGATACATGAATTTCTATTTCCTTACCTGTTAACTTATTAATTTAATTGTTATTTTAACATTTTCACTTCATAATTCAAAAGTTTATGATTTTTAAAAATATAACGTTGGTGTTTAAATCTTAATTAAATCCTCGTTTGTATTATGTACCCTAGTTTTGTAAGATTTCTTTTATTTTAAATATAATAATTATTAAATAAATAAATAAAAAGTATCTCTTCCGGTGTACATGAAATCTTTTAATACCCAAAATTAATTTTTATTTTCTTAAAAATAAATCAATTATAAATTTAATCCCTCAACTTCTGAACCCACAGATTTATATTTAATATCAAAATGTGTTTATTTTTATTAAATTATTGATAAATTTATTCAAACCTAAATATTTAAAAAGTTAAAAATAAAATAAATTTTTTTGAAGTGGATGAATTTTAGGGGGGAAATGGAGAATATAAGTGGAAGTGGAATGGAAGGAAAAAGAATAAGAATGCGAATTGATCAAACCCTCAAAGTCAACAAGAAATGGTAAGGCAGTCATCCACTAAATTAAAAAAGGGTTAAATTAGATATATCCATCCAATATTTCGTTTTTTTAAAAAACATTTTGACATTAATTTCATCCGTATCTATAATTGGTTCAATTTACACTATACAATCTTTTTTTAATATAATAAATATAGAATAAAATTTAAATTTTCTAATTAAGATTTCTTTTTTTATCCCATAATTTCATATTTAAATGTGATAGAGAATAAATTCATATTTGAAGATGAACACGACTCGCATAATATTACGAGGCCTTTTCGAGAAGCCCAAAGCAAAGCCATGAGAGTTTATGCTCAAAGTGGACAATATCATATCTTTGGAGACAAGTGATTCATGGTATCAGAGTTATGCCCCTAAATTTAGTCATGTCAATAGAATCATCAAATGTCAAACAAATGACCTCAAAAGAAAAAGGAGTCAAGGCTCCTCGGATGCATAGTAAAAAATGACTAAAACTCCAAAAGAAAAAGGAATTGAGCATCGATTAAGGGAAGGTGTACTTTGTTCGATAGGTGTTGGATGAATGTCCACATCGGGCAATTTAGGAAATGATCATGAGTTTATAATCATTGAATACTCTCTCCATTGACACGAGGTCTTTTAGGAAACCACAAAGCAAAACCATGAGAGCTTATGCTCAAAATTGACAATATCATACCATTAGAGATCGGTGATTCCCAATATTTTTTATTAATATTTCTATCGAATCAAAATAATTCAAGAATAATGAGTATATATTAAGTTTTTAAAGTTGGATTTTAGGTCGTCTAACCCCATTTGTTGTAATCAAATAATAATAAGACATTGATTAAGGGTAGTTGTAACTAATATATGCTTTGGGGATAAAAATGTAACTAACATACATAAAGTTCACATTGAATTTTTGGGTACCCAATTTTGTCTTTATTACCAAAAAGAAACGGAGGGAAATGCCGTATCGGGAACGAATAATATTTGAATTGATTTTATTTATTATTAAAAAATAAAAATAAATAAAATAAAATAAAATAAAATAAAAAAGAAAAGAAAAGAAAGTGGATCGTTTTAGACGCGTGGATCGGATCAGTTTCCCCCGCTAATCATGTACCAAGGACAACAAGATTCAATAAACAGCCAAAACGCGCCTTCCGGACCTCAACTCATTTTCTTCACTTCCATTTAATTCTTTTCACTTCCGCTTTTATCTCTCATTCTCTCTCATCCCCTCTCTCTCTCTCTCTCTCTCTCTCTCTCCAGCTCGCCTTCCGCTTACGTCGAAGCTAAAAGGTGTCTCCTCCTCCTCCTCCTCCTCTTAACGGCCACTTTAAACTGCCGTGGCTGGTACTCCGCGTGAATTTTCGAAGGCCAACGACGAGTTTGTTTCCTGTCCGATGCTTTGATTGAGCTCACGGAGGTTTCAATGATGGCTATTGATGATCAAAAGTCAACGTCCGATGGAAAGGTTTGGGGTTTTTTGAAGCAAACGTTTCGGCATTCCGCTAGTGGCGCTACTACTTCGTATCGTACCTCTCATCAGACTAATCCGCCTGTGGAGAGGACAAATCCTCACACCTCTGCCTCTGTCTCCTCCGTTGCTAGGTCGCTGCTTCCTACCCGGCGCCGGCTCAAGCTCGATCCATCGAATAAGCTTTTCTTTCCTTGTGAGTTTTTTTTTTTTTTTTTTTTTAATTTCGTTTTATGAATTTTTGTTTGATTATTCTTAGTTGGATTTGTTCTGCTCATTATAGGTATGATCTCGATCTGTGTTGACTTTTAACTATCAGCTGCATTTCGGATTTAGAAAGTTTGAATTTTCGAATTGATTCGAGTTTCTGGGCGATCTTAGGTTTAATTGATTTATCTTTCTGTTTTTGAAGATGAACCTGGCAAGCAGGTCAGGAGTGCCATTGGAATAAAAAATACAAGCAAATCTTATGTTGCATTCAAGGTGCGAATGAACGTCCTATTCTAGGCATTGTAGTTTTGCATTTTTGTCTCCATATTCGAGAATACAGATATTTTGTTTTACAGTCTTGTTGATCACTGGACATTAGGCAGTGAGTTCGTGTGTTAGTAGTAGTTAATAGTTATGATTTCCAAAAATAGCTCTCTTCCTTCCTAATACTGTCTGTAAAATTAGGCTTATTGTGATTACTGATCCATTGTGTTTGAATGTTCGTATAGTTCCAAACCACTGCACCAAAAAGTTGTTTCATGCGTCCTCCTGGTGCTATTCTTGCCCCTGGAGAGAGCCTCATAGCCACTGGTAAACTATTTTCCTGGATGTCTTATCCATTTTGTGTCTGTTCCTAGGTTCATATATAGCAGCCGCGATCATTAATTTGCTTATTTCTCTTTATCGTTGTTCTTGAAATTGGTGAATTTTGACGTTTCTTATTAATTTATAATTTTTATTTGCTGTCAATGTTGGATGGATCTCCTAGTTTTCAAGTTTGTTGAGGTTCCCGAAAACAACGAGAAACCTGTGGATCAAAAGAACAACAGGGTTAAGTTTAAAATTATGAGCTTGAAGGTGAAAGGACAAATGGATTATGTGCCTGAACTGGTGAGTCTCACCCTTCCCTTAGCTTGCTTTTTTCCAATTATTTATGCTTTGTTGGGAGTTTTATTCAACAAGTTAATCAAGGTCTTAGTGCTACAAACATGCAGTCTTGTCTTGTTTCACTTTAGCTTATTGATGATCCTGTAAGAGGAAACGGAATTGTCAATATGTAGAGGAGTTTCAGTTGTCACTTGTCAGAATTAGAGGGCTATATGTTGTTCATTGGTGAGCGAGGTCTGTATGCCGTTTTAATTAATAATCGCCACAATGAAAGGACTATTGGTTCCGCACAAGATTCTTCACAAATTTAGGTTGAACATTTGATGAGAAGTAAAGTTTTGGTGAATAGTCTCCTTAGCGGTATATGCATCACATATCAGTCGCTGGCCATCATATTTCATGATTTGGTTGTGTTTTTAATAGAGTTTTGTCAATATTCATTTTCTGGTTAGGACATGTAATTAAAAAATTTTGGTCTTCTTTTGAATGGTGTAATGCTTCTTCCCTCCTTTTACAGACTAGTTTAAGTGACCTTATGATAAACTGGTGGGCCTGCTTGTAACCCTAGTTTTGGCTCCCTCACCCCTGTATATTTCACTTAGCTAATCTCATTAAAAGAAGAAAAAAAAAATAGAGGTCTTACTCCTAACTATTCTTAATACATACCTTCAAACTTATGAATATCACTTAGTTCACTCGTTGCTTGTTTTAGAATGGCCTTTTAACTTTCCTAACAGCCAGAATCTATGCCTTTCCATGCCGGACTAGGACAAGCAAGCAAAATGAATACTGATCAAACATTCTTCTTTTTTCTATCTTGATCCAGTTTGATGAGCAGAAGGACCAAGTGTCTATAGAACAGATATTGCGGGTTGTTTTCCTGGATCCAGAGCGTCCTAATGCTGTAAGTTGGTTTATTTAATGATAATAAATCAGAAAAGAAGTATATAATAATTTTGAGTAGTAACCCGTTTCATTTCTGTTTCTGTGTAGGCTTTAGAAAAATTGAAGCGCCAATTAGCGGAGGCCGATGCTGCACTTGAGGCGCGCAAGAAACCAGCAGAAGAAACAGGTCCAAAAATAATTGGAGAAGGGCTGGTGATAGATGAATGGGTGAGTTTATCCTTAGTTTTGGTATGCAAATCTTCTAATATTTTGAATCAAACGAATTTCACTCTTCATGTTCACTTCCATTTTGTGTTTGTTCAGAAAGAAAGGAGGGAAAGATATCTGGCGAAACAACAAGTTGAAGGCGTAGACTCTGTATAGATTTGGTTTCAGTTTTCCGGGTATGCTTCTGTAATTTGAAAGGGATTTCCAAATGAATTCTAGCCTTAAATAGTCGTGTTGTAATCTTTTTGGTATATTATCCAAAATATTGTTTAGGTGAAAGTGAGGTTATTTTATTTCCATTGAAAGAAACCCAACCCCCCCCCCGAGGTCAAGTCGTGTAATTTGAGACACCCACTGGGAAATTACTCTTTTATATGTAGATAAAGATAATGTCATTTCTTTCGTTCGTTCTTTCTTTCTTTCTTTCTCTCTAGTAAAAGATTCATAAACAAGAACAAACCAATAGAAAAACTACTTCTTAATATACTCAAATTTTGATTCTGAATATTAAAGAAAAAAATGATTTCCCCCATGGAAAACAATGGTAATCATCTAATATAATATTATACAAAAATATTATTGGAATTTGGTATTCAAATATGTGGGCAGACTTCTCTTGACATTGTCAAAGTGCTTGACTTTAAACAATTAATAATTGTTTGAAGACAGGAATTTCAAATTACAAAACAAGATCGGTATTATCGTTGACTCGTAGGTCTTGCGGTCGCTTTATGGAGTGTTTTCTTTTCCCACTATAATTATAAATTGGGTACTGCAATCGTATACATAGCATTAAAATGTCTGCAGCTGAAGGAGTCCTCTCCGGTGAGGCTATAAAGGAGTATCCCGGGAAACTTACTCCCTTTGTCACCGTAACATGCATCGTCGCAGCCATGGGTGGTCTCGCTTTCGGTTACGATATCGGAATTTCAGGTACTACTTTCATTTCTTTAATTGTTAAAACTCAGAAGCAGCTTATAGTATGATTGAATTGATACATTATTGTTATTATTTTAGGCGGGGTGACATCCATGGACTCTTTTCTGGAGAAGTTCTTTAAGGATGTTTACGAGACAAAGAATCGGATTTCAACCAAAAACCAGTACTGCCAATACGACAGTGCTAGTTTGACGATGTTCACGTCCTCGCTCTACTTAGCAGCGCTGGTCGCCTCGCTCGTGGCTTCAACTGTGACGCGTAAGTTTGGCCGGAGATCTTCCATGCTCTTAGGCGGCGTGTTGTTCTGTGTCGGCGCGATCGTTAATGGCTTCGCCACTGCCTTTTGGATGCTCATTCTCGGCCGCCTTTTACTCGGCTTTGGTATCGGATTTACAAATCAGGTAAATTTTCTAATTTTATGCGTTCAATAAATTTATAAATACTAGGCAACCTTAACTTATTGCATAGTTTTTGGTTGGATTGTTGTACACAACTACAGTCTTTGCCACTCTATCTTTCTGAAATGGCTCCCTATAGAAACAGAGGCGGTTTGAACTTCTTCTTCCAATTATTCATCACAATCGGCATCCTTATAGCCAATATTGTTAACTATTTCTCTGCCAAGATTAAGGGTGGGTGGGGATGGCGATTGAGTTTAGGGGGAGCCATAGTCCCAGCTCTGATTATCATCATTGGCTCAGTCCTCCTTCCGGACACCCCCAATTCAATGATTGAAAGAGGACAGCATCCCCATGAGGAAGCCAAGAACAGACTCAGAAGAGTTCGTGGGGTTGAAGATGTTGAAGAAGAATTTCAGGATTTGGTTGCAGCCAGTGAAACCTCAAAACGAGTCAAACATATATGGAGAAACTTGCTGCACAGGAAATACAGACCCCACCTCTCTATGGCCCTACTAATTCCTTTCTTCCAGCAACTCACCGGCATCAATGTCATCCTTTTCTACAGTCCCCTCCTTTTCAACTCTATCGGCTTCGAATCGGATGCTTCTTTGATGTCCGCCCTCATCACTGGCACCTGGAATGTGCTTGCCACTATTGTTTCGATTTACGGCATCGATAAGTGGGGACGAAGGTACCTTTTTTTCGAGGGAGGCATTCAAATGTTGATTTGTCAGGTACTTTTAAAAGTTGAGACGTATTAGAAACTATTGTTGTTCATTCTTAATCTAAACCTGGTGTGTTTTTGGTTGTTGTTTTCCGTAGACGATTATAGCAGGGGCGATTGGAGCAAAATTTGGAGTGAGTGGCATGGTAGAACAGTTGCCAAAGTGGTACGCAATCGTAGTGGTGCTTTTCATAGGCAATTATGTTGCAGGTTTCGCTTGGTCTTGGGGGCCTCTGGGTTGGCTTGTTCCCAGTGAAATCTTGCCGTTGGAAATACGATCAGCGGCTCAAAGTGTGAATGTATCTGCAAACATGTTCTTCACTTTTGCAAATGCGCAAGTGTTCTTGACGATGCTGTGCCACATGAAGTTTGGAGTCTTCATTTTCTTTGGGTTATGGGTTTGTGTGATGACCCTTTTCGTCTACTTCTTCCTGCCTGAAACCAAAGGCATCCCAATTGAAGAAATGCCCAAAGTGTGGAAGAGCCATTGGTACTGGTCAAGATTTGTGACTCATAATCATCACCAAATTGGAGGCCTAGAGATGGGTGAAGGACGGCAACAAGTAATTTCAACTGTCACACCATCATTGGATGTGATTTATGAGATTAGAACATATTAATTCCCCAAGAACAACAATCAAGCTAATCTGATGCGGAGTTTGAACTTCATTTTTTGTAAAGCCAAATGATCCTTAATACTTACAAGGATTTAGAGGGTGAGAACGAAAGACGGGGCATCTCTTCTCGGGCCTGCAACGGAGCGGTATACATAAACACTTTCAGCCTCACATTCATCACTCCCACCATCCTTAATAACCTCAACGTTCAACCTCGGCACCTGCTTCGCCAAAATTCGACACCCATTCATCGTCACCTTACAGGCCGACATCCATAGAGATCTCATGGATTCATACCTTTCCAAACCAGAAAGCAAAGCAGCATTTCCAAATGGACTGTCTCTGATTTCCAGTTTTCTCAGCTTTGGACAACCACTCATAACACACTGCATTCCCCAGTCGCTGCTTCCAGCAAAAGCCACTGAAAGAGTTTCCAAGTTTTTTGCATATTTCCCTATGTATTCAAATGTTATGTCTGTTAGCAAACCCGAAATGGCTAGTCTACGTAGCTTAGAGCATGTTTTCACCACCGCACCAAAGGCCTCGTCCATTGGTTGCTTTGTAAGATAGTCAGGTTGGTGGGGGTTCATAATACAGAGACGAAAATGGGTGAAATCTGGGCAGTTCTGCACAATGGTGGCTACAGCCTCGTTTGTCATCTGATGACAAAAGTAGAGAACGTAATGGAGTTTAGGGCAGCCATAAGAGACAGCAAGAAACCCAGACTCTGTTACCCCATGAACTAAATTGTCAGCATACGGATCTGCTGGAAATACACGCAGTTCCTCTAGCAAGGGGCAGCTCAGTCCAACAGCCTTCAGGCCCTTGTCTTCAACTGTGTCTAAAACCTGCACCAATAAGAGGGCTCTGTTAGGAACCATGAATCTCCACAATGATACGATATTGTCCACTTTAAGTATAATTGAGTTTAGCCAATGTGGAACTCCCTCCCGACAATCCTTACCAGGCTCAACCAAAACAAAAATCAATGGTCATAGAAGGAGAGAAAAATGAGGCATACCCAAAGGCGGCGGAGGGCGGGGCAGTGGGAAAGAAGACCAGCAAGTTCACCACCGTGCAGAATGGCGTAGCTGAGATTCAAGAATGTTAAGTTGGCAGAGGCAGGAAAAAGAACTTGGAGATACAACACTGTGGACTCCAATAAGCCCGAGAGAGTATGAAGATTGTTGCAACTTTTAAAGGCATCTTCGAGGTCGTAGTACTGCCGAAGAGTGAGCTCTTGAGAGAAAGAGCCGGTGCCTAACTCTGTTAACTGAGGAGCATTAACAAGCAGCCTCTGTAATTGTTCTAAGTTTATATTCCTATTGACCTTCAAAACCTTCAATGATTTGCACCTTCTTACCAGCTTCTCAAGGGACTCAAAACTGACGTCGCTGTTCAAACTTGCAAAGTTGAGTACTTGCAGAGATTTCAAGGTATCTGGGAAGCAACTCAGCCAATTTCCACTCTTGTCATTGATGTCATTCTCAAGTATGTCCAGCTCCGTCAAGTTCCTGACACCAAATTACAAGTCATAGTTTTACTTGTAATCTGTAGCATAAAACTAATATTTTCCTCTTGGGTTCGTATCTGTTAGTTTATAATAAACGTTTGAATATCCTTAACACTATCAAAGTTTTACAACGTGTCTATTATAGAGAGGGTCTAGTCCTATTCCAACTAGTGCGTCGCAACGTTCATGACTGACTCTGATACCATTTATAACAGCCCAACCACTACTAGTAGATATTGCTCTCTTTAGATTTTTTCTCTCGACTTCTCAAAGAGAGGTTTTAACACCATTAATAAGAATGTTTCCATTTCCCTCTTCCACGGATGTGGGATTTCAACAAGGATGTGACGGGCCAACGACCATATGACAGAAAAAAGCAGGTTCGATGTTGCATCCAAGAAAAAAGGGGAACATTAAAAAAAAAAGTTTGAAAATTTCTCATCAGAGTTCAATGAGGAGCGAGCGATGGTATTATAATAGGTACCAATAACAGAATCATACGCAGTAGAATTGTATTTATTATGAGTTCAAAACTTTTGAATATGATTCGGAGTCGATACTGTGTGAGTGGTGTCCATCAGCAACCCCATATAAAACTAACTGAAACAGACGAATCAGTGACCAAACCAAACATTGCTTTAATTTCATAACCATTTGCTGAGAGGGAATCTAAAACAAAAAGAAATCAATATTCTTCCAAAAGGGATTTCCCAAACAACCCAGATCTCATCTTAATGAATCACAGTTTTCAAAACAAAAGAAGAAGAAGAAGAAATGACATACTTGCAGTGAGTGGCAATGGCCGCAAGCCCATCGGTGCTGAACCCATCGCAGCTCATCATTGAAAGCGCTTTGAAATTAGGGAACGAACGACCCAAAAACTCCAAGCTCTCGTCAGTTACAGTCATTCTTTTGAGCCTCAACTCTTCAAGATTCGGGTATTTTGAAGCGAACACGACAAGCCATGAATGAATATCAGCTCCCCAATTCGGTGGCACCAAATTGAAATCCGAAAACCTAGGTTTCCCCTTCAACGACACACTCCGAATGTTCGGGAACCGTCGGATTACAATTTCCGGTGAAACAGAGTAACAGTTCCCGATGAAAACGTGGGTTCGAGACCACCGCTCGGCGTTGAACCAATCTTTACAAACCAGGGAAACAGAGCTTCTATCTTTTCGAGACTTAACCAAACCCAGAACCCTTTCCAATACCTCATCTGGGAAAATGGAACCACCCCGAGTCGACTCGTCCGAGTCCCCTGACCCCCCCTTCTTCTTCCTCTTCGAACTCATTTTTCCCCTCAAAAAACACCCAACAGATTGATTATCTGAAAACCCCCATAAGGAAAATCAAATTCGAAAATGTACTTCAAAATTTCCCAGAAACAAACAACGCCGAGTAATTCAAACCAAAATGAATAAGAACAGGACGAGGAAAACAGAGATCTACAAGAACTTGAAAATTAAAGAGGAAACTGAGAGTAAAGCAGAGAATCGTATATGAAGTTGAAGAAGAAACAGAGGAGGGCCGAGTTGACTCAGTGAAGCTAATAACGAAAATGGGATGTTTTGTAGCGATTGGGAAGTGGGAAGAGCCAAAGTGAGAAAGCCGAGTAATTGCGTATTATAGAAAAAGCAGAAGAAACAGAGTAAAACAATGCCTCTAATAAACTCCATTTCTTTCTCCAACCTCCACCACTTGCGTTTTCGCGCGTCTGTTTAACCTCCAATACAATTCTGCCACGTTGCTTCTTTCTTTTCCTGTTTTGATGACTGTAAATCCGGGCAGCGGATTGCCCGGGGACTGCCCTTCAGTTGTTGAATCTCAGTTTAGTAGATTTATTATAATTTAATTTAATGAATTATTGTTTGTTTTTTTTTTTAAGGGAAAAAAACAAAAATAAATAAATAAATAAAGAGAAAAGAAAATTGTTTCTTTTTTTATTTATTTTTTTTTAGGTCAAATAAATTATATTTTTTACTACATTTTTCAATGGGCAATTATTTGTGGAAGGGGGCTCACTTCACTTCATCATCACATACTCCACCCCCTTTTCGCAACCAAAACACTTTCTCCGTTTTACCCTTAACTTTTTTATTTTCATGTATTTTTAAAAATTTATCGCTAATAGATATTATTCGTTTTGATCCGCTATGCATCGTCGTTCACTACTAGTAGATATTATTCGTTTTGGCTCGTTACATATCGTCGCTTGCCACTGGCAAATATTGTTCGTTTTTGCACGTAACGTGCCGTTGTTAGTATCGCGGTTTTAAAACATGTCTACTAGAGAGAGGTTCTACTCTCCGACCAACGTAGTATCTCACAATTCACCCCTTAGGGGCCCAACATCCTCATTAGCACACTGTATCTAGCTCTGCTACCATTTGTAACAATCTAAGCCCACTACTACTATAATATTGTCCAATTTTGTTCACTATGTATCGTGACCTGTCTCACAACCCTATTTAATGTTTTGAAAAGTTTCGAACCAATTAGCCATGAAATTAAATTTGTGTTTCATAGTATTTTGATTATTTTATAAATTTAAATCCAATGACATCAAGATTTATGAAAATAATGTTCAAACTTATGAAGGTCGATCAAAGTCACGTTAACATCTAATTGAAACCTGATTCATGAAAAATGACGGTTAAAGAATTTGATCTTTATTTAGTTAGTTTTAGAATTGACCGGTTTTGTTTCACTCACAGGTTCAATAACCAAGTTTTCGATTTATTCCGAACCAAACTGATAGCTTTTCTATCTTTTTCTCCATTCTTAACAACATGATAACTCTTCACACCATTGTCACTTCCCATATTCACTATTTGTCATTCACAAGAGATCTCTCATCCACGGACCATTCTTATAACATCTCTTATATTTGTGTTCATCGTCATTTGAACATGCATGTCGTTTGATGATGTCACCCAAACTAACTTAACTAACACAACTAAAAACATAAAGTTCAATTGGGTTGGGTTGCCTTCTCCAACCCGACCTAACCAACCCAAAAAAAAATCTTAAATTCAACTCAACTCAAACTATGTACACTCCTAATTACACTTACATAGGTTACATCTAATACATAGTTTTATAGATTAATTTAAAATTAACGACTTACACTGCCCTTCTCTCTCACCACCTTGCATTGCAAAGATTTTCCGACGATAATAGGGGATTCTCCCTCGATGTGGCGGTCACATGTGTGAAAGACCGAAACATCAAAGGAAATATATTTAAAATTAAAATAGATAAATAATAGTTTAGATTAATAATGAGTGTGAATGGGTTATATTGAATTAAAATGATAAATGTCACGTGAGACCCTCATCTACAATTCCATACACAGCTAATGCTCACGAATCTCTATGATTAAAGATAATCATTCACTAATTAAACATTAATTTTATTGCAATCTTACATGGCCAATCACATTACAGCTCATAACCATCTGGCCTCAACTCTTTAATTAATCTCATAATTGAAGGCCGACACAGCCGAGCCAGCCAGCCGGAGCCAGCCGGAGCCGACTACATAAAAAAATAAATAAATAAATAAAATAAAAGATAAAAAGGAAATTAGGGAATGATCCTTTTGGAAAAAGGGTAGGGTAGCCCACTGTAAAAATGAATAAATATCGGGGGAATTTCGTAAAATGTCGAGCCACTCATGATTAAGAATAAAAGGAGATGGTGGGGCCCGCTGGGTTTAGTTGGGCACTCTAATGTAATTACTCAACTCATTGGGGGCTCTCCCTGCAAATAAATTAAAATTAAAATTTGTAATGTTTAATTTTATAAAATAATTATTGGAATTGGCGGTGATAGAGGAATAGATTATAACCGCATGTTGCGTAGTGTTGTATTTGTGCCAAATCACTCTCTTCAATGTCCACATCATTATCTAATCATCTTTACACTGAAATTAAATATCTGACGTGTGATGGGGGCCTGCTTTGGGGTTCTTACACGTGGCACCTTTTCCTTCCTCCCTAATGTGGCCCAATTTCTTGTTGCCTTCTCCACATCAGCCTGTTACCCTCAAATCTTGCTTCGCTTCTAATTTGATTATTTGGGCTGATATTACAGGCCCATATTGATAAGCCCATATTGAGAGGCCCAAATTGGTGCCCCAAATTCGTATGCAGCCCAAAAATGTGGTGGCTGGTTCGCCTGAGTTAACCACCCTTCTTTGTTTAATTTCGGAAGAGAAAATTTAACTATTTTATACTAGCTTTATAATTAATATTTTCAATAATTCTATTAATGTAGTTATATATATATATATATATATATATATATATATATATATATATATATATATAAGAG
>NW_019268531.1:2789341-2826652 GCF_002738365.1 Cucurbita moschata
ATATATATATATATATATATATATATATATATATATATATATATATATATAAGAGTCCTATATGTTTTTTTTAATATTTCTTTTTCATTCTGATTGTTTATTTAATAAATTTAATTTGGATTAGATATTAACGTATACTTAAATAGTCAACTTCTACTATTTTGCCATTAAAATTCAATTTAAATTTTGAAAACATTATTGATCATGATTAAGGGTTTTTTGGAGAGCCCAAAGCAAAGTCACGAGATTTTATCAAAGTGATAATATCATACCACTGTGGAGAGTCATGTATTTATATGATATGAATGATTAACGATATGTGAAATGATATAAAAAATGATACAACATGTACCGAACGCTAACGATATGTGAAATGATATGAAAAATGATACAATATGTACCGAACGCTAGTGGGGTTGTATTAAATGATAATGAAAATGGAAAAATATCCACTAGACAGACGAGAGCTACCAGAAAAGGATCATCCGACAAGAAAAGAGGGCCCAGTGGCGTGTAAACTGTCTGGTGAGCCCATACCCACACGTATGAACTGTGTGTTGGGGTCACTGCTTGTTGCTTAAAATACTCAAGCCACTTGCAGACCATGACACATACAAAGAATAGCTAACTATTTATTTTATTTAATATTTTATTGTGTCATTTTTTAAAATCGATAGAATATATTTATTTTTTAAATGTTAAAAAGACGCTATAATAATACCAAATATGGAAGAATCAAGATAAGTTTGGAGGTTTTTTCAATAGATTGTAGCTAAAATACCACGTAAGGTATAACAACTGTTAATTTAAAAACATGATTATCCATCTTAATTTGAATATAAAAATTTATCTAATAATGATATTCTGAAAAGTGTGACTCAAAGTAGATAAGAACGAGGGTTTGGAAAAAGGAATTTAAATAATTATGGCATTCTAGGAATTCGCGAAAGACAGCCCCCACTGGACATAATTATTTAGTATAAAAAACAACAAAATTACTTGATTGAGACCATATACACAACAATTAATGATGCCGTAAACTAAGTGTATTTTAAAATGGGGAAGTTTAGCCTTAAAAGCAGCTAATCATTCCAGCACTAGCTATGAACACTAAAAAAATCAATGTCCAAATACATTAGCAGCAACCAGTTCGAACATGACACCAATAATAGAACATACATCCAACCCAATGATCATAAAGCTTTCATTATTATCATAGTAAGACTTGCTCACTCAAGATCTTGTTCCTTTTTTTCTGTTCGTTCGCTTGTGTTGGAAACTTAACGATGGCGATTAAGGACTATTTTTCAAAGTTATACAGACTAGATTAATTTGTAGTAGTGTCTTGTTAATTTGATAGATGGACCCACCTAATTTTAGAGATGAAGTATGCATAAAAATGTGAGCTTTAAAAGTAGAAAAAATAAGCACAGAACGAATCGGTAACTCATCAACTACATTTGGGTTAAGCCTTCCATAAAATCCCACTTCGATTGGAGAAGAGAATAATACATTTTTTATAAAGGTGTGAAAATCTCTTATAGTGACACACGGATATTAAATTAATGGAATTGGGATATGGATAGAATATAATGAAATAGAGTCACTTTAAGGTACTCACTTTAAGGTACTCTATGAAACAAGGCATGGAACGAAGCCACTAAGAAAAAGTTTAGGAGTTACGAAGGAAACCTTAAACTCATATTGATCACCTTAAACTCATATTGATCATGGGTTAAAAATGGGAATTGAATTTTTTGAAACCTAATTTACCGTTGTTCCTCAATAGCTCAGTGGTAGAGCGGTCAACTCTTGACCGATTGAGTTTTAAAAACTTTAGGAGAAAATCCAAAAAGAAAAGGCTTATTAGGGAGGAGAAT
Organism: Cucurbita moschata; assembly: GCF_002738365.1. NCBI lineage: Eukaryota > Viridiplantae > Streptophyta > Magnoliopsida > Cucurbitales > Cucurbitaceae > Cucurbita > Cucurbita moschata. The sequence goes on from NW_019268531.1 coordinate 2,791,222, forward strand.
AAAACATTTTTACACGAGTTTACAAGGATTAGCTTATACACTTTAAAAACCTTAATGAAAGCTCGAAGGTAAAAGTCCAAAGAAGACAATACTACTAGGTGAGCTTGTACATTTTAAAAAATTTGAGGAAAGCTAAAAAAGCCTAAAGAAAACAATAGCGGTGGCCCATGATTTCCTGCAGTTGTGAACTCTTTTAACAATTAAAAAGTTCAAATTCCTGTCCACATTTCTAGTTAATTTGAAGAAGGAAAAAGAAACTGACCTCTAATGAGACGAAGTTTCAGGGTCGCCAGTTCATCAATCCAGATTATACAGAGCACATTCCCACAACTTAATTGGGAAAAAGGCAGTCGAAGTCGAGACACTTCTGGTAATTCCTATTGTGTGTCCAAATCCAGCTTTTTTTCGCTCTATGCCCACCGCAATTCCCCATACGTTACAGATCGTTTTAATCACACACCACACCAAAAGGGAAAGAAAAACAGAAACCCCACAATCCCATCTGCCAATGATGGGAAGTAATTCAAATTGAATCAAAACCAGAAATACATATGGAAACCAGAAACGTAAGGCTAAGTGGTGACACGAAGTTCCGAGGAAAATGGGCTTCGTTTTTATTAGACAGAGAACAAATGAGAGCAACAGTATAATGAACTGTTCGAATGTATCAGAATTTGATAAGGGACTAAACCAAAATGCTACCCTTGTAAACGAATTTACCTATCAGCCTGCCTCTGTAATACATGTACAAAAAGAACGAGATGCATTCCTAACACACCCATCTTCATCTTCATCTTCATCTTCAATGAAAGATTTGAAGAATTTGTCGGTGAAAATGTCTCAGATCCCTAACTACGTCTTTCTTCCTACCAGCACACCGTGTTTCTACAACAAAAATACAGATGTATTTACAGAGCCCTCTGGCTTAATTCACATCTCTGTCTCAATGGCGTACTTTTTCCTTGGCCATTGCTCTTCTTCGGCAAACAAGGCCACGGAAATGTCCGCGAGCTTTTTTCTGCTTAATGGAGACCTAAATCGTCTTGTGACAGGAGCATCTGGGGCTTCAATCTCGTCGAGATCGATGAAATTGTCGTCAAGTTCAATGGAAGTGCGAAATGCACGGATCTTTGAGGGGGTTCTATAAGCGAAATGCCATTCTTTGGCAATTAAAGTCTGTAAATGCAATTGAGACCCTTAATCAATGAGAATCAATGAAAGAAATGGAAGGAAACAAATAATGTGAAGAATGATGCGAGTGATGCTTACCGCTTCGCTAATTGTTTTCGAAACACGGACTAGCTGTTTCAAGTCATCATGGTCCACACCGCAGAGTATCCTAAGCTAATGGAGAGGGGAAAGGGGGGAAAAATGCATTTCAGACACAATAGTCGAAAAAGGGACCGAATGCAAGGATTTGAAAGGTGCAATATCGAATCGATTTCAATCTCAAGAACTTTGTAATTGTACTAACCAGAATCTCCTGAGGCAGAACCTCGAGCAGAGACCAATCAGCGTCCACCGTCGTACTGACGACGCTGCAGCGCCTCTTCGACGGTGCCTTCGGCGTCAAGTCGATAGACGAATCCTCCTGATTGCAAGAAATCACAACACGTTTCCTTCCTAAACCACGCGCATATCTCACAACTCCGAAATCCAGCTCTTTATCGGCAGCAGCAGAGACGACGCTTTTCGATTTCAAACAACCGCTCTTCTTTCCCAACGCCATTGTTAATTCTCGATACTCAAAATAATTTAAATCTATCCGCTTATCTGTATCAACGCGCGGGAAAGAACGAACATAAATCATTTAGAACTGATAAAATCCTAAAAGAAAATAGAACCGAATCTATAAACTACGAGATTCAAAGAGCTTCAAGAACCCTAACAAAAATCTGATCGAAGCGAATCCGTTTTTTATAACAATAGTTTTCCAAAAGCAGATTGAAAGTGTCAAATAAGGAAGAAATCTAAATTTAGTGTCGAATAATGAAGAAATTCAAATTTGAATCTGGAGCGAAACGAACCTGATTGTCGATGGGCGTGGAGATTTGAATTTCGCTCTCTCTCTATTTCTGATTCAGTTTCAGTTTCAGTTTCAGTTTCAGTTTCAGTTTCAAAGAAAATTTTTGCTCTTAAAATGGAAACTCAGCAAACTACGGAGTTGCTTTCAAATTGTCGACATTCCATCTTATTTATACCGATAGAAAAATATGGGATATTTCGCTTTTCAAAAATTTAAAACTTAAAATAAAAATAGAAAATGTTTTAAATATTCCCCACGCGCTTTACAGAATCCGCTGGAATTTTCGGGGAAGAAAAATCTCCGTTTTTATCGTTGATGTCATTTACCTCCTTTGGCGGTTAAAAGTAAGTGGAGGAACGAGGAAATGAAGGGCAAAAACTAGCCGTTGGAGTAGTGGGACACGTGTTGCCTGGTAATGGGTTGGAATTTACCTGGATGCTTCAGATTGCTGACGTGGAGATATGGTCGGTTCAAGTCGGCGATTCCGGTTCCTTCTCCAACACGTATTTTAAATTTTAATTTTTTAAATTCTTTTCGTGACACGTGTATCAAAGTTAGGCAACCGAGATGAGACACGTGTATGTGACACTGCGATTCGGCGTCGTTTTGAGAGAAGTGTATGGTGACTAGGGTGTAGAGGATCCGAACTCTGCCGGTGCGGGTTTCTTTTGACTGGACTCGATATATTCTAATAAGGCGGGCGGCCATGGGTTGACGGCTGTTACTCTTTTTACATATTTAATATCGATGCTAATGTGAGTCAACAGCGCATAGGACCCATTCATCTCAATGAGTCAAAAAGGGGGAAATAACGCCGTGGGTTCAATCGGAATGGGTGTCTCCACGGTCACATACATTCACATGAGTATTCTAGCGGGTCGGGTCCACCTAGTGCAGCTCGACCACAACCACTACGATATTGGACCCTCGCGAACCAGTTTTACATTTTCCAATGAAGTATTAAAGAAGAATCACTTCTATCTAAAGACTGATATTTAAATTAGACAGATATTTAAATTAGTACTGACCTAAATTCACCACTAGTAAATATTTTTCTCTACACTTTCATTTTCTAGCTTTCCTTCAAGATTTTTAAAACGCAAAACACGTTTGTTTTGAGGAAATTTCTATACCTTATAAGTAATGTTTCGTTCTCCTCTCCAACAAAAGTGGAATTTCACACGAAACTTAATCATACCTCAATTTTAGCTAGCCTCATAAGGCTACGCAACTTCATAGTAGTCAATATTGACTGACTTGAGCCTTTTGAATTTGAACCAATTTTTTATTTTTGTTCGCATGATACGAACACGAACCCCACTTTATTTGACCCACGTACATTATTTAGTTCACATGATATTATTCATATCAGGTGTGTTTAGATGGGTTTAAATGTATTTAGTCTCTTGCTTCCATACATTTTCGACTCATTCGTTTTCTCCACGTATATTGTCGTGAAAAAATTTGCGTAAAAATAAAAAATAACATTTAAATTTTATATTATTTTATTACAAATTAAAGGATTCATTTAGGGGTAAATTCAACTTTTATACATAATAAAAAAAATAATAAATAAAAAACAAAGATAATTGTAGAATAACTGTCCCCTATCTCTTGGTTTATATTGAAAAGTAAAATTATTTAATATAGTTTATGTAGAGTAATTCGTCATTCTCGATAAATAAATATATAAATTTAAAATTTTATGCTTTTAGATAATATAAAAATTTGTTCAATATTTAAAAAAATGTTGAATTAATACTCATATTATATACATATTATATGTGAAAATGATAAGCAATTGGTTCCACCTAATCCATCCACGTAGTGGAGTTGGTTGACTTGGCTCCAATTATTGCACTATTCTAGCTAAACTCCACACATACATGGTTAACGAATAAATTTTTATTCAATCATTTTTATAGTAATCCAATTAAATGAAAAATACAATTTATATCCATTACTTGGTCATTCTTGGACGTTTGGTTACGTAAATGTGAAACTTTGATGTTGTTTTTAATAGTGAAAATAAAACTTTATATTATACAACTTTTTTAATATTGAAAATAAAACTTTATATTATACATCTAATTGGTGGAGTTGGTTGACTACGTCATTCCAACTAAATTCCACGCATTATCGTTCAACATTGCAATACACGATGATTTTATTATACTCTATTTTAATTTAAATCTTTACTAATTAAACTTTCTTAAGTTGACTGTGTAATTATTCCATAATTTAAATCGTTATCTACATCTGTTTGGTTCTCTATTTGCATAAGGCTTCGTGACCGTTAGAATCCTTCTCTGGCAGCGTAGTTTCACTCCCGCCAACGACCTCTCAAAGGTCTTATCCTTGTAAATAGGACATTATGCATGTTGCCACGTGTTGTAGTTGTTGTTGAGTTACGATGTGGGAGTTACCATGGGGTTAATAATACCAGGAATACTAAACAAACCTTTTCAACACAAGACTGGTAGAGTTTTTAGTCAATGTATTTATTATTTACGTGTGCTTCTAATATTATCTCATTATAATTATTTAAATATTAAATTAAATAAAAATAAATAAAACATTTGAACCTTTTCCATAAAATATCTACATTTAAAAAAAAAAACTGAAATATCATTAAATCAAGTTAAATTATAAGTTTCATTAATTTTATTTAAATTCATTACTTTAATAAAATCAAATTAAGTATTAAATTAATTTTTGTACTTCAATAAACCTTTTAAATTAATTACTATTGTGATTTTTGCTAATAATAAAAGTCACCATAAATATTGAGAAACACGTTGTTTTTTATTGAACAAAAACTATTAATTGTTAAATTAAAAACAAATATTTATTGACAATAACTAAATTTTAGATTTATAATTTCATCGTAGTATGTTAGTATTTTCGTCGCACGCGTGTGCGGCCCGGGTTCGATCACTGGAAATGGTGTTATTTTCGCTATTTTTTAAATTGTTGACGGGAGTTCGATCCCTGACAACAGCTGTTTCTTTTTTGTAATTAAGAAAATTTTTTCACTTAATTTCTCTGGGCCGGACTATGAACTGTCTAACTCGCTAAAGCCCGTGCCAGTTGTTTTTTGAGCTCCTTCTCGCGCCCTCGTGACCGGCGGCGACGAAAGTCACCCGAAAAGCTCATCCCGAACTCCAGGAAAGTGGAATCCTCGGTGCCGGAGCTCTCGCCCTCAAAGGCTTCTCATTCTTGGCGTCTCTCTCGTTCTTCAGTAGTTCATTTGGAGTAATCATTGGACAAGTAAGTAAAGGAGTCAATCAAGTTGTTCGATTAAGACTTTAGCTTCTGAAGTATTTCTACTTTCTTTTCTGAATTTTGGTACTGTTGGATTTTTCCATTTTAGCTCTAGCTATGGAAACCGACGAGGCCGAGCATGTGCTTCCATTTCAGCTGCAATTCGACAAGCCTATTGCCTCTCAGGTTAACTTTTACCACCTCACCATCAGCCTCCTACTTAGTTGTTCATACATTTGTCCATTTGTTGGGGGAATGATGCCTCTAGTATTCTGTGTGATGAGCGAGTTTTTTTCTGCTCTGAATATTGATGATTCTCTAATGCAAGGTTAAAATTGCCGAGTGGAACCCGGAAAAGGATTTGCTAGCCATGGTCACGGAAGACTCGAAAATTTTGCTTCACCGTTTCAACTGGCAGAGGTTGTGGACTATATCGCCTGGTGAGTTATATATCTCCTAATTTCTTAAAAAGAAAATTTTAAGGGTCTCTTCCAGTTTTCAGTTTCACATTGCTTTATCGTACTTGTTTGGTCTAAAGAAGTGCATATGGTATATGTTGAAGCCTGATTTTTTTGTTATAATGTAATGCATAGGTTAATTAGATTGATATAAAATTGATGAAACTAAATCAGAGCGAAGGGCAATATTTCACCTTTCGAATAACCATCTTTAAGTTATTTAATGATAACTTAGTGATTTTTGAACTATTGGTATTATACTGATGTCTAAACTCTTGCTAAGAACAATTTTGGTTCAACGAAATCTAATACTTAGAACAGGACGATGATATTGTTGCTTCCTCGTTTTGCACTTTGTTATTTGGTTCTTATGTGCTACATTGTTGTTTAGTGACATCCTTGGCTATGAATAAATGTATAAATGTATAAATTATATGTAGGAAGGTCTATAAAATCCTTATGTTGGAGGCCTGATGGTAAGGTGATAGCAGTTGGACTTGAGGATGGGACAGTTTTGTTGCATGACGTTGAAGTGAGTAGCCTTACTTTAACTTTAAAATATAGTTTTCCTATTCATCAGTCGATTATGGAATTATTGCTCTCGATTCTGGTGATCCAGACACCTGTTAGTACAGTTGTACTGACATTGATTAGATTCAGCTTCCAATGTGCCCAATATAGATTACGTTTCCATTTCCTTTAGAAAACAAATGGAGATTTTATTTTAATTCCTTCATTGATTTCTTCCTCTAAGGTGTTTGATCTACTAAAGAGTTTTAGATAGTAGTTGGCATCTTCAATATAATTGCTTTGCAACTACTGGTTTCAGTCTTCGATTATCATTCTGGTCAGTAACTACAGTAGAAATGCTGTTTTGAAATGCAATATTTTATTTTGATATTTTACTTTAATCAGAATGATATAATTTAAGTTCATATCAATGTTTAGAGTCCAGGATAAAAGTGTAGGATGTACCTTTTATTTTCTCTTAGTTTTCTTGCTGTTTTTAAACCTTTTATTTCCCATCTCAAACAGAATGGGAAGTTGTTGAGAAGCCTAAAGTCTCATGAAGCTGCTGTGGTTAGTCTAAATTGGGTGGAGGATAGCCAGTTGATTACAGTACGTAACTCTCCACTTATTTATTTGGTATTTTCCATGAATTTTGTTGGGAAATCATTTTGTTAACGTTGTTCTGAATGTGCAACATGAATTATGATCTTCAAATATGAGTTTCTTTTTCCCTCTCATCCTTCATCCTTTTTCAAAATTGTGGTACAGGACAACAATGAAAACTTGTCGACTTATGAAGATCGCACCAGTCGTCTTTTCCCCCCTGCTCCTACAGTTCCTCGAATGCCTGGACTTGTTTCAGGAGATACTGGTTTTATTGATGACAGTGAAGACTCGTTTACAGAGTTGTCAAATTCTTCACAACAACAGTTTAACATCTTGTGTAGTGGTGACAAAGATGGAAGCATCTGTTTCAGCATATTTGGCATTTTTCCAATTGGAAAAATTGTAAGTTAACCAATTATAACCACGGACCTTTCTTTTCTCTCTTCGGAAAAATAGTTAGTTAGCTGATTACTTCTTCGTTCATCAGTATAGTTCAATAAATTCAATGTGATATGCTGATTTCAAAACTGTATATTTCTGTTCTTATTATTGTCACTTCCTGATCACTCAAAGCCTAAAGACCAAAACCGGACTTCGATTTTCTGTCCTCTGGTGGTCTTTGTCTATACAGCAGAGGATGGAAAAGATGGGGGCAGGTTTTGGTCTTTAGACTTTGAGTGATCAGGAAGTGATGATAATCAGAACAGAAAGATATAGTTTTGAAATTAACATACTACATTGACTTAGAGTGCGTGTGTGTAATTTCTCTGTCCTGAAATTATCTTTTTAATAAAGGTTTTGTGTTCTATAAAGCTATTTATCCTGTTGACTCTTGTTAATGAGTCTTGGGAATGTAAAGCATCTGCTTACTTTCTTTATCATTTAATTTATAAAGTAAATATAATAAAAAAACCACGTGTCATCAATGAAGATAATTTACTTATTCCTCACAAGCTCCAGAACGTGTGATACAAATCTCTGAAGTCGCTTGAGTCATGAATGTAATGTAATTATATAATTTGTAACTGGAGATCTATGTTTTTTTCCCTTTTAACGCATGCAATTTTTTTGTGTGGTAGTAGTTGTTGTATTGATCTATTGAGTGCTTCCTCCATTGACGTGTTTTTTTTTTTTCAATGTGACAGAACATACACAAGCTTCATATTCCTCTTCAAGATGCTGGTGCTTTGTGCCACCTTCTGAATGCTGAAATTTACAAGGTATGATAAAACGCTTTGGAGGATTGCTTTTCTACATTTATAGATTTTATTTGACCATAAGGCCTCTTCTTTTAGGGCTAGCATTCTTATTTGTTGTTTATAGCTCTAGCAAGATTCTTCTTAGCCTTTTTTTTAGGGAGAAATAATTTCATTGATCGATGATGAAATGATGGAGTAGAAACTCCAAGCACGTATTGGTGAATTACAAGAAAGTTTTCCAATTAGAGACTGATAAGATAAGCTAGAATGATCGAATGGATGCTTATTTTTGCAACAAAAAATACATTGTAAAGAAGAAAAGGAACAGTATCCATAAAATGGTAAAAAAAAGAGAGATATCATTGAAAATATGATCATTCCTTTCACCCCATAAATTCCAGAAAAATTCTCGATTGAGGGCAAGCCAAAGGACCTTCTTAGGACCATGAAATGCATGGCCCACCAAAACAGATGGAAGGAGATAAAAAAAAAATTTATTATGGAACAGGGACCACCCAAAAGCTTCCAAAATATTGAACCAATAACGGGAAGCAAAAGGGCAATGCACAAATAGGTGGCCCAGGGTATTCAACATTTGACTCACACATGATGCATCAATAAGGATATAGATTGATATAAGATATTCGCCATTGTCACTGAGCTGCTGCATTAATAGCTCAAAGCTCCCACAGAAAGAATTTTGTTTTCTTTAGATCAGAATCCTTGCAGATTGCGGTGTTGGGGTCCTTTAACACCGAGTTGCATATCAATTTATCTATTTTGTTTTTAAGTTAAAGATTGATCACTCGAAGATTTAGCTTTTATGATTTTCTTTAAATAAATATGGTGACTCTGAGCTACAGGAGTATGGTGAAATTCTCAACAAATAAAATCTTTTAATGGAGTTTATTTTATATTTTTCATCACTTATATTGGTTCAAGTGACATAGAGAGTTTTAATTGGTCCATATCCTGGCTTGAAAACGGTACAGACTTCTATATCAGATTGTAACCTATGAGTACTTTCAAGATATTGCTCATTTGAAGGTTCAGGCGGAAGATTGTGGAAGTTAGCTTTCAGATGGGTGATATGGAGCTTGAGCTTCAAGTTTATCTCCACAGAACTATTAAAACATCTTGGTTGTTTAATCAAATAATTTAATATTGAGGATTATCTGTTCAGTCATTGAGATGTCTAGTTGTTAGATTAGTATCTACTTTAATGTTGAGATTTCTCCAAAATTTTTGCCTGTACTTGAAAGGTTTTCTCTGAGCTGGAGCATTTGGAATGTAACTTGGAATCAGTGTTTCAGAAACCTCGATTGGTTTCTGAGTAAATTGAGTAATGTAAATAATTTGTTTTACGTTAATGTAGGTTGCTTTATCAAAAGATCTTTGCCGTTTGATAGTCATGTGCTCAGGAGAACTCGTTGGAGATGGGCATGATCCAAGAAATAGACAGATCAGCGTTCAAGGTGTGCATGGCATGCATTCTTTAGTGCTTGATACTTCAATATTTAGGAAAAGGTAAATGTTACTGCAGACTGGAGAATTGCTGAACTATTTGCCCTGGGATTTACATTGTTTGGTGTTCTACTTCTATCTCTTGAATTCTGATAAGAATATGGTAGGAGCCAAAGGGTGATTGTAGATATATTAGGGGCGTGTTAGTAATTATATGGTAAATTGTTGTAGTTGAACGGTCATAAGTAGGATTTAGGGGAAGGGAGAGGCTAGCAGACTTTGGGAATGCTCAGTATCCCCTTGTAGTGTTCTTTGGAATTTCAATATTTTTCCAGTCCTTTTTTTTTCTTTTCGATTTCCAGCCTCTGGTTCTGGTTACTATCGGATTCTCATTATGCTTCTTTTTAACTGCTCTGATATTTCTCTAAGAAAAAACTGCCCTGATATTCAAGCAAATTTTCTTGTCAGAAGGCTGGTGGAGAGTCTTACTGAAATGTATCTTATCCTGTATCTTTTCATCACATCCTTTCTAACCTTTGTGCTCCTGACAAAAGTAATGAAAAACTCATTTTCTGCCTCTCATTGTAGGAAAAGTGAGCTGCATCAGGTAGCTCAACAAGCTTCTAACATCTGGGAGTTGACTGAGGTAATCAGGGCATCATTATCAGTAATGAGTAAGCAGTGGTCTGATGCCATGCACACTTTCCGAGAGAAGTTTGATTCTTTATCCACGCTGATTATCAATCATGGTAATAATAGATACTATATATATTCACGTGCTACTCCTTTTTATCCCTACTCATGTCGTTTCTTCTCTTACATGTAGGACTTGACTCATCTCCCCAAGAGGAGTTTCTTAGCCTTTTAGGTGGTGCACGAACTAGTCCTCCAATTCACCAATTTTTAGTTAATTCTCTCGGCGAAGTGGTATGTACAGTCTTTTCTTTGATCATTTCAGAAATTAATGATTGTTTTGTTGTTCACTTGCTGATTTGTTGAATAGGGTGCAAAGCGTGTGTCTAAGGCTGTTTCTGGGGCTGGAAGTGAACTCCAACTTATTGTCCTAGATCATCTACAGGTGAAAGCGCACACCATAAATTTGGTTATTATTATTTTTTCCTCTATTGTTTATAAAAATTTTACATGACACTGAACTGAAATCATATAGTGATATACTAGTAGAAGTTAGATGCAAAATTTCCTTTGACAGCCTGCTGCAGAAATCATTGGATTCCGGATGGGTGAACTACTGGGCCTTTCAAGATGGCGTGCACGTTTTCAGAGTGTTGGTTTGGATGAGAAGCTTATGTACGATGCTACGGAAAAGGCTGGTACGCTACTTGTGCAAGTTGAACGATTTATGAGGGTGCTTTCAACAGTATTGCAGCAGGTATGCCATATTGTAGATGAATTTTTAATTTTTTTTTTATTTGAATGTAAATGTTGCTGTGAACTAAACCTCCTTCCCCAACAGACGCACAAAGATTGTCATTATTTTATTTTTCAATTGAGAAGCAAATTGAGTTGTTTAATAGAAACAGCTTGTTAATCCTTAATTTATCGTTAAAATTTCTTTTTATTTCTGGTTGAGAAGCAAGTTAATTACGTTCTTGTGGCTAACAAGGTGGTGGATGATTGTAAGGAGTTTGTGTACAACAGTGTTCATTGGTAACATAATGACATTCTACTCTGGTACTTAAGTGGACTTCTTACCGTAGTATACTTATGTAACTAACCTTCTCTCTTGAAACAGAAGCAAACGAAACTAGTCTAAACAACTATTACAAGCCTAGCCCCTAATCCCTTCTATGCTGGAATCAACCACATTCTTCTTCCTTTTTATGTTTGCGAGCCAAACCTATCATAAAAAAATGGGTTGGTACTAATGCGTGTAATAAGGCATCATTCTTTCTGTTTTATAATTTGTAATATAAAACTTCTGTTTTCTGTACAGATATCGAACTTCTTTAACTGGCTTATACGATGTATAAAACTTCTTATGTCAGAGCCAAGCGATCAGCTTCTACCTTATAATAGGTAATTCTCTCTCTCCCTGATCTAATGACACTGGCTTTGATTGTGAACCCTCTCTTCCTGATTTAGTTACACTTTTTGACCATTGCAGTGAGCTTGTTGTTATTTTCTTGAAGTTTTTATACAATCAAGACCCTGTCAAGAAGCTGCTTGAAACGTCTGCTAACGATGACAATATTGAGATTGACTCGTGAGTATTATTCTTCTAGCCTCACATATAAAATGTGAATATATTGTGTGTATTTTTCAATGCTTTTGATAGCAAATCACTAAATTTGAAGACAACGTTTCCTCTCTGTGGCCCTGTCCATATACATCAACTTGTTCGTAACTATTAAATACAGCTTGTTTGTTTAATGATTGCAGATCATAGAATTATACATAATAGTTGATGTTTCTCCTTTCGTGTGGGAACCACTAATGTATTCTTTTATTTCCAATAACAACTTCATCTTCTACCATTTTCTGTAGGGAACTTGTTGAAAGAGTAAGAGAATTGGCTCTATTTGGGGGCTTCTCAGAATGTGAGTTTTTAAGGAGGACACTTGGTATGGAATTTCAGCAGATGGAATCTAGGTATGCCCTTTCTTCCATTCAGTTGGTCTGGTAGTAGTTTTGCATTAATCGACCATTCATAATATTGACAAGGTCTGACAATTTAGATCCACGGAAGAACTTTGAGTACTGGACTTTGATTTAATTTGATTCAGCTTGGATTTCTTTGAATGTGATGAAATCAATTTCAACATTGAATTACGGTAAAGCATGATGTGTCTGAATTACCAACTGATAGATTAAAAGGGGTTATTTTTCGTTGGCTGGAATATTGCTTTGGTCCTTGAACTCTGTCGACCACATTTTCTTTTGGTTCTTACACCATTAAGTTTTTCCACTAAAATTTGGATTTTGTGATTGAACATTTACATTAGTCCTCACCTTCGATAGTTGCACTGCTATATTTTAACAAATAAGCTTATGGGAGAATGCCTTGTGCAATCTGGTGGTTAATTCCCACTCCACTCATCGTCCCATAAGCTTATTGGGAATTGGTCTCGAGATTGCAACTATGAATGATAGAGGCAGGGAGTGTGTTACATTACTTCTGATAGACAATTTTAAGCCCAGCCTAGAAGAGGACTCTAGGAAGTGCTTGTTTCTTTCACTTTTGGTATAACGGGTCCCCAGCTGGAAGGGAAGGAAAGCATCCTCTTTCTCCTTGGAGTGCTTGTTGTAGGAGAATGAGGAAGATATCAGTTAGGCTTTACCCTGTTTCTAGCAAATTTTTGTGCAAGATTTCTACCTTGGATGTAGAACCTCCAAATGAACGAGCAAATATTGCATCCTTTTGGTGTGCATATGTGTGCGTGACAATAGATTATGGCTGCATACATATGTAATAAAGAGATACGTTTCTTAGGTATACTGATTTCTGTACAGTAACACATTGTTGCAGCATTAATTTGCATTGAAACGATACCTTAAAAAAATGAAAATAGTGAATTTATGGCTTTGGTGGAAACCTGGGAATCAAAGCAAGCATTGAAATTTTATATTCTACTCTTGGTACGATGAGAGCAAAAAATTCCAAAGGCAACCAAGTATGAGATTAGGATTTCTATTCTTAGACCAAGGGAATCAAAACACGTGAGGTGGTTTGAAAGAAAAAGAGAGTGCTTAACATGTTGAGGCCTTCATCCACAGGGAGGTTAAGAGGAAAGGTGAAGCACCAGTTTATTTGGGGGGCGGAGGGAGAGAGTGACTAAGATACAATTAGTTTAGAGCCTTTCATATGCATAGTAACACACAGGGTGCACTGACATTTTTTTCAATAACAATAACATAAATTATATGGTATTGTTTCATAAGTTATAATTGGAGTAATATCAATTACAATATTAAGTTTAACTAAAAACTAAGGATTAAAGAGAATCAGTTTAATGTTTAAGATTAAAATAGAAATCTCTTTTTAGACCTGAAAATTTACAAGCTTTCACACCGATATTCATATAAAAGCTTGTCAAATATCAGGATAGTTAAGAATTTGCATGTCTTGTTTGAAATTATCTGTTTACTCATATGTACATCGTATATCATTAAATTGATATGTAACCTACTTCCACAGTTTCAAGGAAGCTTTTCTTATGCCCTTTAGTACTATCTCGAGAAAAATACTTTGTGAAGATCTGTTGTCCCTATTTCCCCTTCAATCCTCGTCGAGCTGCCTGTCTTCCAGTGTTCCTCTTTCGGTTTCATACTATGAGGTATTTATTCTGCTATTAAGCTTAGTCTCTTGTTTACTTATTCACGGAGATTCATCTGTTATGTGATTTCTCATAACGATTAGATTGTGACACAATTATCTGCAATGGTAATCAAGTCTATTTTAATTACCATGACTGACTGAAGTTTCCAAAGGCATGATGATGTCTACCAATGCGCACTGTTGAAGAAAGTTCGTAATTTTCTTTTAAAAATCCCCTTGTAGGATTCCTCTGAAGCTGTCTCTGCCGATCTGAGTTGTCAGCAGAAGTTCATAGATTATATATCTTTCAAAGTCCCAGATGATTCTTTTACAGATATCGCAAATTGTATAGGCATAGCCAGGGGGTTTATTCATGATCAGAGCTGCTCAAATGAGGATTACTCTTCATTTGAAGCAGTCTTAATATCTATTCCTGATGGTTCTCGGTGTGTTGATCTGTCTTTATACAAGGTAAAAGTTCAAGTCTAGCAAGTTCTTATTCGCTGCGCACTTATTGTGGAAAAAGGAAAGTAAAAGTTCGATAGGATCGTGTCATTAATTAGCAAACCTATTTGGCTGTAAACAGGATGGACAGATTGTTTTGTTATTAAATGAAACTGCTTCTACTTCCGAAAGCTCTGTTGGTTCCTATATGATGATTATGCAAGCAGACGAGCTTCCGTTTGTATCCATGCCAAGATCTCCCTGTCTGATCAATTGGAAGGTCCATCAACTCAAGGTTTCTCTTGCTTAAATCTCATTGATAATATTCTTCATGAGTGTATAGTTTTTCATATATACTTTTTACATTTCTGAAGTCATTGCAGAAGGATTACTTCATACGTTTCATAAACTAACTTCCGTAAATGGCCACGTCCTATAATGCAAGGGCTTAATCCGTTTTGGATATAATTAACGCCCTCCGGCTCTGTTGTTAATTAGAATTACAACATCTTTTAAATATTCTGGAGATTGAAACAATTCCCAAAATCTCAAGTTTTTTATATGTTCTGGGTTTCTTCCTCAATATATTTTTGCTCATAACTATGGATTAATGCTCTATATGTTCTCTAGGATTATGTTGTCCCATTGCAAATGGAGAATGAAAAAGTTCGCAACATTCCACACGCTGTTATTCCTCCTTTGGCTGTTAGTGGTGAGTGTTTATCCTTGCATATTTTCTGTATAGCCCGAATGATATAAACAGAAGCACTTGTTGTTCTTGTTGACAAAGTTGAACCACAAACTGTTCAAAGTTACAATTATTTTTATTTATTACACAGCATCCAGAGGAGTGGCTTGCGTTTTCGCAGCAAGAAAGCGCGCTTTGGTCTACATCTTAGAGGAAGATGAAGATGAAGCATCAGATGGTGAATGAAACTCATCTGATACAAACGCAATTTTGTAGCCATTCAGTCCATGTTCCATGTTCCATGTTCAACTTGATTACAGGCAAAGCTTGTGTTTATATAATTAGTTCTGACGTACTGAATCTTTTTCTTTTTTGCCAAAACAAATTCATTGGCATTTAGATCTTGTGCTCAATGAAAGCTGACAATTCAGCCGGTAGTCTTCATAAAATACCATGCATACATCAGGATGACTAAGCTGGAAGGTATGTTTATGCGAAGGCTGTTCTCGACGTTGAAGAACTGATATCATTATCAAGCGGGACGTTTGATAAGGTGGGCTTCAAATATCTCCAGATGAAATCCAAATCAATTAGGATTATTGATGGTTACCATTTTTCTAACATGGTGTCAAAGGAACATACTTTGAGCTTTGCTCATATGATTAATTATTTTGTCCCGTTTTAGTCTTCAAATTCCATCCCTACTTTTGAATTTGTCATTTAAGTTCTTATATACGTAAGATATCTAATTTAGTATACGAGCTTCCAAAAACATTTATTGTGATCTTTATTGTTCTTTCCGTACCAAATCTCTTAAGGGTCAAATTCCACATCGGTTGAGGAGAACAAAACACCATTTATAAGAGTGTAAATCTATCTCAGCTAAATACATTTTAAAAACCTTGAAGAAAAATCTGAAAGGAAAAATTCATAAAGGACAATATCTGCTAACAGTGGGCGTAGGTTATGTCAAGATATCAAATATGTATTAACATGTTTTTGTAGAAAGATCTCAACCAAATAAGTATCAAGTAATAACAACTCAACCAAATAAGTATCAAGTAATAACAACGATCAGATTGGTTTAAGAATATAGCATTCGAATCTCCTAACTCCAAATGCTGCTGGAGTAAAAAAATGAAAGACCTATTAAACACAAAACTAGAGCAATGGAATAAAATTACTGGAGATTATCCCAAGAAATGGAATCGGAGCCAAACTTGGAAACCAGTTTCCATTTTCAACTGTACTGGAGATCAAATTCAGCTGTTAATACTCCTGCATGAAGTATTGATTATATGCTTTCCTAATGTCAGATTATTGGCTCTCTAAGCGATATCATCAGTCAGTTCCCTGCTCAGCATCCCGCTGTCATCTAAAGCTGCTATAGAGAGTGGTTGTGTCTCAATCCTGATCAACACTTCCTGACGCTCTTTATGTACAGTTTTGCAAATGGATGAAGTCAGCGCGGATGAATGTACAACAAAAACTGACCCACATATGAAGTACCCGCATGTAAGCAAGAATGCTTTTACTCAACCTGTGGATGGCATGGATGCCGAAGCATTGAAGGACACGGTTGCAGGCTGGCCCTTATCCGCGTCTACATTGATGCTACTGAGATCAATGACACTGCTAATATTCTCACCTCTGTGTTCACGTTCCCCTCCCGGTTCTAACGGATCACTTGATGAACTCCCCGTGCCACCAGAGTTCAATCTCTGTTGCTCAAAGAATCTATCCCCAGTATCTTGAAGATTTTTCATCATGCTTCCAGAATCAGAACCTGGAGACAGCTCGTCTTCTCGCTCTGGCTGCATATTCAAATCAATTTGGCCTTTGAAAGGTGAAGTGGATGGCTTGTTCCTATTAGGATCCTCATCAGAGTCATCGTTCATTTTTCCTTCCTCAATCAGTTTACTTGTACTTGTATTACTGCAAGTAAGAGATTCATCGTCCATTGATCTATCCAGGAACATTTCATCCTGAAATTGTTGCCTTTGGCGTATAGTTTCTGCTTCCTTTACAGATTGCTTTTTTTCACGTCGTTGCATTAATGTTTGAAAACGACGCTTTACTGTCAGGCAGACATTACAGGTGCATGTCTGCTTATGTTTTGGTCCCTTCCCACTTGGAGGCTGAATGCATACTATGCATGAGCATCCGGGTCTGTGACGGGGGTGCTTCGTAGTGGCCTGGCTTACCTCACCCTCTCCTAAGATGGCTAAATTTGCAAGTGTGTCGAGTCCCTCCAGAGCTTCCACATTATCTGGTTCTAGTTTGGTAGCCTTCTTGACAGGAGCAGCTATAAATAAAATCAACAGATTAGGAACATTGGGTACAAAACAAAAAATTAATAAGAGAAATGGACAAAAACTAGAGAACAATCTAATAAAATCAATTGAGATTCATTTATGCATGAAGATACGGTCAAAGATGCAATAGTTTTTGTTATGAACAATTCACACCTGAATCACCGGGGGATAGTAGTTCTTCCAGCTGCTCTGTTGACAGCTCTTGAGCTGCTGAGCAGAAAGATCTAGTGGCAGAGAGAATTATATTAGTAAAATCCAGAGGCCACTGACTACATCAGAAGCACCAAGATAATTCCTCCCAAAAACTCCCACGACTATTTTTAATCCTTCCCTCCACGAAATTGCCTCCAAGGGACTATGAATGCTAAGGAAACACATCAGAAAGCATTACCTTAGCCTACCAATTTTTTTTTTATTGACCGAAAGACATTAAGACCCCGTTTGATAATCATGACTTTTTTGTTTTTGTTTTTAGAATTTAACTAAGAATTCAAATATTTACTTAGTAAAGCTAAAAATCACGGTAAGAAAACCGGGGTAACGAGCGTAAATTTTAAAAACAGAAAACTAAAAACGATATTGTTATCATAGAGTGCCTAAATAATTAACCTCTAGAACCAGCAGCATGATAACACAAGTCCAAACGACAAATATACATATTGGAGAACGGAGGAGAAATCCCCAGCTACACTATAAGTCTGCAGCAAGATGAAAAGAAAAATACTCCTCTGTGCTTACTATTTAGATCTCCTTATGATTTAAAAGAGAATAATGTGGCCTTTTTACCTCTCAGGATCCCATGAGTTGTCAGAACAAGTCCATTTTGAGGGAAGAACAGCACTGGCTGGCAATTTTCGCCACTTCAAACAGTCTTCACATTGATTCCATTGAATCCTTTCACTGAAAAAAAAAACCACAGTATTTGGAACGCACAAGGATAATATATATTTAACTTACAGGCTTGCCAATGTTATATATGGTAAGATGTCACAACCACAGGAAGAAGAAAAAAGCTATTATACTCACGCATCCTTGATATATGAAAAAGAAAAGAAAAAAAGAAGAGCAAAACATTGTAACAGGAAAATTATTTGAATGGACATCCTAGCACGTATAGAAGAGAGTTCCGAAGGAAAAATGAACATCATGACAATGCAGAAACGGTACACGAAAGTCATCAACCCACCAAAAAAGAGAGGTCATTTACCCTGTATTATCAGGAGGTATAATTGTTGGCTTCCCAAGTACAGGTGCCTCCTGTAATAACATAAGCCAGATTATCGATGTTACTTACCATCACCCTAAAATACATGCAGCATAAGATTAGACATCATATGAACACACAAAGGACTGTTATTCTAATCTTAAAGCTGACTAGCACACCACTTGCAATTTGAACCTTGGGCGAGTAGGAATGGCTGAAGCCATATCATGATGAATCTGAGGCAAACAATTGGATAAAAGAGAAAGGACAATCTCCAAAATGATTGTCACAATCATTGTAATCATGACATAAATTAATACAATTTCTGGATCCAACAGCAGCGATGGGCATTTCAAAATTGAGTTTAGAACAATTGAATTAGAATGTGAAAAACGCTTGTCACTTCCATCAGTCATATAACTGTCGACATAAGCAAACTATAAGGGTCTACAACCAGTTGCAAGTACTAAAAGCATCAAAGCCGAAGTATCTATTCCGTTGTGAACACCAAAAGTTTGGTCGAAGAAGGATACTTAACTTTCAGTTCACAGCGGGATTGAAATGCTAATAATAAATACATGGAACCAAAAATTGATGGCTCTAGAAAGTTATACCTCATATTCCTCAAATTCGAAACCTTCAATGACCAAAACATTAGGAACTTGGTTTGGAGGAGCCCGAAGCAGTCCTTGAGCTTCTTCCCATGTTATCTTCAACTCAATCATGTCCTCATTTTCAATTCTAAGGCGCTTACTCTTTGAACCCAAGGTGCTGCTCTTCCTCTTTCTAGAAATTGAAGGTTTGGCTCCCAAGACCTCTTTCGCTATGTATCCAGACTTATCAACTTTTGTCCACGAATTAGGATCAGCCAGTTCAGCCTGGTTGATTCAAGAAAATGAAGGTGAACCCATAGTTATTGTTTATAGTAATGGATAGCAAATGAAGCCTTACTAACTTTGACTTTCATATTACTGACATCTCCATGTACAAGAGCTCCATTCTTGGTCTTTTTTGCTTCATTTTCCTGTCAAAGCAAATACTGAGTTAAAACACAAGCACTTTTGGGATAAAATCAATTTGTTTTGATAGTAAAGAAAAATTGGGAACTCATGCTTAAAATTAGACATGATCAAGAAAATATTACCACTCAATAAGTTTAAATTTATATCACAAAGCCTGCTAAGACTATTACTTACTCAGTAAATGATACATGTAAATATTTGCAGACAGGCGTCAAATTCTCATTTAGCAGATTAAAAATCACAATAATTTAGTTAGGCAGTACGTTTAATCATCACAAAATAATTAGTATTTACCTCGTCCATTAGTTATGTTCATTTAAAACTAAATCTTGCGATGGATCCAATCCTAAAAGGCACTTGTTATATTTCAAAATCTCAAATAAAATAATGATGCAAACTTGTAAGTATAACTTACAAATTACAAGGTTACCAACTTCCGCACATTACACTTGCATTAAAAAAATTCTCTAGTTTCTTTCATACTATACTTCCTAGATGATTGCCTTTCTATCATTAATTCATCGTATTTAGCCCTACTCTAAAGCTTTCATTATTCTGTGAATCATGTTCAATAGACTACTTCTGCAATATTTCTGCAGTCGCCTTAACGATCAAGTCACCATTTGCAACTATTTTTCCAGAAAGCACTGTTGCCAACATTCTCAACAATCTAAAACTGAATAAATCAATTATAATACTCTGGTTTCATTCTCAGGTGCAAATTATAGCAACTTAGATGTTTTAAATACGAATTGATAGCTAAAAAGAAGTGAACAATGAAAGATCTTCGCACAAAATGAATCCATATATTATTTTACATACAAAATAATGCATTTAACTTCCATATCCTAATGTCATTAGATGCCGATCTCACTCAAGGTTTTCAGCATACACAAAAGCCATAAGCTATCTTGAAAATGGAAAACCTGATCAGCCGCTGCTGAGGCCTTTCTGAAACCCATAACCAACTTCCCTTCTGGCTCTAGCCGACTAAATGTCACTGATGACATGGAAGGAAGTTCAGTCCATAACATGAGTGAGGCCGTACTCAATATATCATAAAAAATAAAACTTGCGGTTTGATTAAAAAAAAAAAAACAGAGAACATAACTTGCAGCATTCAAGAAAATGAGTAATGAACCATGAACAAATTGGGGTTGTTTGATAAACATTTTGGAGTTATTTGGCGATTTGTTTTGCAGATTACTCTTTTGAGAACAATTTTATAGAATTGTGATAGGGAGGTTTCCAAAAGTAAATTTGTAATCATTGCAAGCCTGAAAATTTCTGAAAGAAAAATAAATTCCGTTGTTCTCAATAAAGGACACGTGAGACTAAAATTAAAGGAAAAAACATTTAAAGAACAGTTTTTAAACTTAACCAAACAACTTTTTGGTTTTTAGTGTTATGCATTCATAAAAATATATGTTTTAAAAGTTTTAATATTTTGTAACGTGCCGTTCTGAATAATTCTTATTAACTTTTCCAAAATCTTAAATATAAAAAAGATTTTTGAAATACATATAAGCATTTTAAATTTGGGTAAGAGAGATCAAACAAAAGCAAAATAGAAATTATAAGGAAACAGCCTTGGTCTTGTAAATACTGAACTGAAAACGTTACAATCAAACTGGCCTAGCAAGTTAACGGTATTGCAAGTGTTCAAAAAGATTAAAAAGCACTTCCAACGAAAAATAACCCCAAAAGAAGCAAATGCCACCCCGAAACTAACTTTTAACAAATTAGGTGTGTAATTCCTGATGGGATACATATTTTCTTGCTGTTATAAGCTTTACCTGTGTCACCTGCTTGCAATTGCATGGCCTGTATGCAGGGAGTAACCCCCTCAAGAACATACATCCTGCTATTGTTATTAGGCCAAAACCGGAATTGAAATATCCATTCCTTTCCTTTTGCATCCTGTACTTTTAGAGGTAACCCCTCGGGCTGAGAAATTGATGGAAAATAGGCCTGCAGGTAGAAAGTACATTATAACCAACTGATTGATGACAGAAAAAACAGGTGAAGTATATCCATAGATGAAGCAACATAACAAAAACGATGCATAACGATCAATAGCAGCAAGCATTTCACTAAGCTCGAGTATTTGCCTTTAAGAATCCATCTCAAGTATCAAAATAACTACGAGGTACGACAGTAGAGCTACTATGCTAAAAAGATTGAAGGCACTAAAATCCTCAGTCCTACAAGTTGCAAGTAGAATACTGGTAAACATATTCGATTTGCAACCAGAATTGGACTTTAATATACATATTGAACTCACAAATAGAATTAGAAACAGTATGACGCTAGAAATTGAATACTCACCTCTGCACATTTTTTAGGAAGCACCAAACGCCCAATTCGCCCAGCATCACTAGCACTCAACATTTTTTCAAACAATGGAGTAATTACAGAATTTGAGCTGAAAGATTGTCAAGGCTACCAGCTAAATACTTCTAAAATATTTGACAAAACTATGTAAAAAGATCCTTGAATATTTCTACTAGAATTTAACTGAAATTCTTCAAAAGAGTAAGAAGCCAAGTAATCAGAATTACAAGCCTTCAACAACTATATTATTTTGCATTATAAAATCATTCCAAGATTGTATCAGTGGAAGGATACTCGACAGATATTTGTTGTAGCTCTTGGTCAGTAAACCTAGGCCAGTATCGCGGAAGCAAATAATTCTTTCCACGTGAATCTCCCCTAGGCCTTCCATTGCGAGACTGTGGTTCATTAGAGGAGTCAGCGCCATTTTGCAAATTGGTGTGGATCTGCTTTGGCAGAGGAGATAGTGAAGTCGATCTCAAATGAGTTCCAGAAATCCTACTCCTTGCACTTGGTTCATTTGGAGGTGCATAAGGTACATTCAAACCATATTGCGTAGTAGATGAATCCTCCTTCACAAAGCTAGACTGTTGTGGTATAGTAGAACATGAGCTAGGTTTATCCTCACATTTAATGCCTCCTACAAAGTATAAGTAGTCAGGCTCAGCCAATACTTGGTGTTCATAATAACTAAAACACCGTTCTCAACAAAATGAACGATGACGACTGATCAGCATTTCACTTATTATCTGCCCTTCTTCATAGCATAGAAAGTTGGGGAAAAAAAAAAAAAAAAAAAGAGAAGATACACACCTGCAGTCCCATTTTCACAAATATCCTGTCCACATTGCATCAGGCTCCCATTCAAGAACCTTTCAGAGAAGTCGTCATTTTTTCTTTTTTCAATGGACACGGGCAACCTTTCACTAGTATTGAGTTTGTTAAGCGCAGCTGATATGTCAACTTCATAAGGTGGTCTGTGATGCAATTCACCAGAAGGGAGGGAGGAATTGAACATACTGGGAGCTTGGCGCCATGGTACAGGACCTGATCCAGCCAACTGACTCCAATTTTTCACAGACAGGTCTTTCAGTCTGTCAGAGAAAGCTGAATGGAAAAGCAAAGTCTGTGGCCATGCTGGATTAAGTGGCTGAACCAAAAAATGAAAAAGTTGTCTTAGAATGAGGAATATGTTGGAATTCAACCAAACTGTTGACTTATAATTCACTAGAAAAGAACCTACAAAAAATAATATATTAAGGATGCTGAGAAGGTGTCAGAGCTGGCTAGAGGCTTGTTAAGAAAAATGTATCTTTATCAACTTAAATCACATCAATTTAAATGATACTATTAATTTAGAACAAGGTGACAATTATGGCCAGACTTGAAGGAAAAAAAAAAAAAAAACTATCGCCTTGTAATTTCCATTTTCACCAAGAGGTTTCCTTCTGAGATCAATATGCAATTGCTGCCATCAGCATTGAGACAGAAGTCACAACCAAACATTTTACTCATAAGTCACAAACCAAACAAAAAGGTCAAAAAAGGTATGAAAAATTAGAAAAAAATCTTGATGAAAGAATGAACAATAGCCAGATGCATCCTTACTAAGATGACATTCTTCCGTGCACATGTCATGCACTCGATACCCCCAGGATCCAATAAGGTGAATGCATGAGCTGAAACAATACACCCACAATGAACCCGCTGGAGAAAGAGATTTTTCATTAGTAAATATGTGCGGAGTATAGGAGATGACGATCATATCTTACAAGATTGAGCATATAAATTGATAGAAATGAACTTTTTTTATCTCACCTTTCCACAGGATTCGCAGCACCTCCAACCAGAAGCATTCAAATGAAAAGTCTCACAGAATCTCCCTTCCTCATAAGCAGAACTATAAAAAATTGAATTTAAACAGAGTTCTTAAAATTTTCGAAGTCTATTGAGTATTTTATCCACAGTATTACAAGAAAACATAACCACTCATACGCATAGGCGAATTCCAATCAACATAATCTTTTAATTCAAAAAATCGTCTCATCACAACCAACCATCGTACGGTATCTGTTTACTTTCCTATTTATTTGGCACTCTTAATCAAAATGTGCTAAATCCATCAATATAAATATAGTATATATATTCAATGTACTAAATCCACTGTTCAGCGCTCTTAATCCATAATATATATGGCCACGCAAACTTCCTGTCGCCTAGAAGATCTTAAGCAAGATACGTGGGCGCACTAAGAAACAAATTGCAAAAAGATGTTAACAAGCCAATGCCGCTCCAACTTCCAAGAAGAAAATAATATCCAAGCAATAATGTGAATATCATAAGAACAATTGCTGGTATCAGTCCAGCCTTCAGCTTCAACAAAAGAGCTTCCAATCAGAACATAAACCAACAAACTTCTACAGGTCGCTAGAAAACAAATCTTGAAATGAAAATTGTTTAATTCTTCAGCCCCACCACACACGTCGGAAAACTCTCTAGAACGGAAAATAAAGCTCCACCGGATTTAAAAACTACGACCGTAATTCATTGAGCTACAACCAATCCCCAGAACCTCAAAACGTACAACTCGAAACTAGAGAAAAAAAAAACGACTGGAACCAATGTCGAAACGTCCTCACAAAAAAGAACGGCGAATAAAGTGGAGGGGACAAAAAATACTCCCCTTCCACTGACCTGCACTAAACCAAGTAAAAAAAAGTCCAAGGCCGCCATATAAATATCAAACTCATAAGAGGACCAAACCAAGTGAAAAAAGAGAGAGAGAGAGAGAGAGAGAGAGACAGTGATTGAAAGTAGCAAGATTAACTTACGCGCATCGATCACAGAGCTCGGCAAAGTCGCCAGTGCGAAGACGCCATCCTTTTCTGGAGCGCTCAGGCCTGAGTTCCTTACAGTCGGAATTATGGCATGGTCTAGAGGAAATAGGAGAGGAGGAGGAAGAAGCAGTAGTAACAGCCGACGACATCGGAGCCCTGCAGTAGGAAGAGGAAGTCGAAAAGTGCAAACCCTAGAAAGAGAAGCAATATATATAGAGAGAGAGAGAGAGAGACGTGCAAGGAGAGAAGAAGAGGAGAAAGAAAGGGAGAAGAGTTGGAAATGGTGGTTGCGACCTGATCTGCAATTATCATGGGACGACGAGCAAAACAAGATGCCTATGAAACCAGAAGAGGGAAGGAGAGAAGACAGCGACCTATTTAAACGAACCCAAAAATAAAAAATAAAAAATAAAATAAAAAATAGAAAATATTATTATTTTAGTCAGTACAATACAATCAGTCCACGAGGCTTCAAAATCACGTCGAGTCGTGTCCTTTTTCTTTCTTTTTATTATTACTAATTATTATAATTCTAAACTATATTATATTCAAATAATATGCTAAACCTAATTTATTTCCTAAATTATTAAAATTATATATAATAATATCAATTTATTTTTTAAACTCTTACAAAATTCAAAATTTAATATACCTCCGAAAAATGTTTTTTTTTAATTAAAAATCTATTTTTCTTAATTTTCAAAACACGAATTGAATTTAAAAACAAATTATAAAAATTATATATTCCAACATTTAATTATGAAAGCAGGCCAAAATATGTAATTAAATATATTTTTAATTGCCACGTGGCGCATGTAGAAAGGTATCTATTTTTTCTTTTTCTTTTTTTGGTTTAGAGTGAATAATAAAGAATGCATGGCCCGCCAGACTATTCGAACACGCGCGGGTTTGAAAAACATATTTATTTATTTTATAATTTCTTTTTTTTTTAAAGACAAACTATAATTAATAATTGAATGAGTTTGCTGGCAAAAGAGCTGTTAGGTGACAGTTGGTTGAGAATAAAACCTGCTGCCAAGTTTATTATAGAAAATAAATTGTTTTCATAAATTTTATTTTTGGCCAAACCGTTACTACCTTATATATTTTCATGCATCTAATTCATATTTTCTTTGTATCTCTCTAAAATAACCCACGTGCTAATTTAATGCATTATTTAGTGATTTTGCACTTTTATTGTAGAAAAAAATGTACATTTACATGTATAGTATATTTATTTTGTGACATTTATAAAGTGCTAAAATGGGACATTTTTTTCAAAATCAATAGTGTATTTTGGGATTTTAGTATATAGTTTAAAACTACAATTTACTTCACTCTATTTAAAATTAACTCGAATTAACTTAAATTATATCAGTTTCTTTTTAGGGTTTAGGGAGAAGGTCGCACCAACAAAATATTTATGGGAAGTGATAAAATTACAAAGTAGGTAGGACCCACCAGATAACGGCGTTTCAAATTGATGTAGACAAATGCTTGAAAACGTTTGCACGAGAATGTAGCTAGTAACTACGTTATAACAGAAAAATAGGTTTGGTTTAATTTAAGACCAAACCGATAAAAATATCTATAAATTTGATAATTTATCTAAAATACCCTTTCGATAATAACTATTTTAAATTTTGTAAAAATATCTTTAAAAAAATCTCATATTAATTTTGGATGAAAACTCCTAGTGCTATATTTAAAAAATATTCTTAAATTCTAAAAAGTTTAGTCAATTTCTTAAAAAAATCTAAGAAAACCTGCTGTTGCTTCCAATTTTGTCCTCTATGTTTCAAAAAATTTAAATTCTTACTGTCTAACAAAGATTGCTAACTAATATATTTTACGAAACAAATTCAGATAACGATGGCAAAAATGAAATTTCAAAACGTTAAGGGAAGAGTAAAACATACCGAGCAAGTCAACAGTAATTGATATATACTTATATGAATTTAAATTCGGCAGCATGAATTATGAATGAACATGTATGGTAGAAAAACTAACCCGACGTGGGTCGAGGGTTGAATTGTGAAAGCCTTATCTGATAAGGATGAATCCACCGGAGTTGGAGGCCCCACTTCAATTCATATGCATCACAAATCAGAGTTAGAGGAAAAAGGGTAGGGAGTGGGGCATCAAACAGTATGCAAAATGAGTGTTGTCATCAAGCTCATTGACTTAGATGGTACCCGAAAAGGCCAACCTGCATTTATATCACGGTACAGTACTTGATTCGTTTTTGGTGCTGCTCATCAAGCTGCAAAAATAGAAAATAGGGCCACACAACAACAATAATAATTCGTTCAGAGTAATCAGAGAGTGAAGTACTTGTAGATTTTTTGTTCCACCAGATTGAAATTCCTGTTCTAATG
This sequence comes from Cucurbita moschata, assembly GCF_002738365.1. Lineage (NCBI taxonomy): Eukaryota > Viridiplantae > Streptophyta > Magnoliopsida > Cucurbitales > Cucurbitaceae > Cucurbita > Cucurbita moschata. The sequence goes on from NW_019268531.1 coordinate 2,818,247, forward strand.
TCTATAAACAATAGTGAAACTGAAACAGGGTCAATACCATCATAATTCAATAAAATTTACCTGTAGAGAACTCAAGTAACTGACCATAGCTGGTGTATTACGCCTCTACTTATCTTGATAATCACAAAAGCGCCTGCTCCTATGGCGAGAGAGTCTTAATAAATGCCTAATTTCATTGATTCCAATCACTTTTGTACTACACAAACTGTGCCGGGTTCACCTACTCGTTTCACATCAACTGTACAGTAAAAAAGGATTAGAAAGCAAGCTTCCATTTACCAATTTGGATTCTCGTGTACTTCACTTTTGTGAACTGGAACCTGCACCTAACATCTAAACAAGGTCATGAATACCTTTAATTTGGTATTAATATTTGTGTTTGTATTATTATGTCTTTAGTCTGTAACAGAAACACTAGACATCAAGAACAATTATGAACTGAAAATTTTCCAAGACGACAGTTATGCACCCAATTTTGCCACCTCTTAAATTGCTATATATTATTTCTTTACAGTTGAGGGGAAAAAATCAGGGTTGTTTCCTCTTCCAAATCAGCAATAAAATTGGATCAAGATAATCTGATTTGATCAATCCCTACAAGGGGAAAATAGAGTAGCTAACCCTTGATGCATGCTGATTTGAAGTTTATCATAATTCATAAGAGTTTTCTGACCACTCGTGATAGTTTCCCTCCCCAAAGCTAAGACCTCTCCATCTGCGTCTATAATTCCTTCTTTGTTAGGCTCCTCCACCCGCGTGCCAGGTGTCAAAATAAATGCTTTGACCTACAATTAGTTGCTCAATATGAAGAACATCTCGAGAAAAAACTGAAAGACCAAAATAAGAATCTGATAAAATAATTTCACAATGCAATGCAAGAGGAAACATTCAAGGTTTCTGTCACAAATCACAGCTTAGCAAGAGATGATTGATAGAAGATAGAAAACGTCAACATAAAACTGAAATATGAACCTTGATATATGTAACAAATGGTGACTTGACATGCCTTCCATTATTCAACTCAGTCATCAACGCTAGCAAGGATAATTTTGGGCAGTCTCTGATAATAATCAAGTCCAAGAAACCATCTGACATCTGCATATCAACAGACAATAATGGTATTATACGTCATCATTAAACACACATAAGATAAAGTAGTAAATTGTAGCATTCCCAAGTACCCAAGTGAGAGAACTCTGCAGTGGCAAACAACAGGTAACTTGGCAATTAAACCCATGATATTAAATGCTCAACAAGTTTCCATACATGACTTTGACAATGATATAAGGGGTAAATCGACATTTCCATTATATGTAAAAAAATCATTCATGAAACATAAAAAATAAGCAACAAGATATAAATATTATATAAACAATATAATATTAATACTTTTCTGCACACAGTTACTCAGGTGTTGAAACATCACTAACAGTAAATCTGTCAACATTCATAAATGCTAGAACCGTTCAAAATAATGAACGGATGCAAGATTCACACCTGGGGAATCAGGATATGAAGAAATCACTCAGTCTTGTGGCAACCCAAAGGAGATGATTTAATTTGCTAGCTTTTCCCCTTGGCAGTTTCAGGCGGAAATAGAAGTTGCCAAAGAAAATCGAAGTCATAATTTGGAATTGTTATCTTTAACGAGAGCCTAAATGATACATTTCAAACTAGACATCCAAAATGGTGTATCCTATGCAAAGGTCATGTATGGAAACTGACACCCATATGTTCATTGTAGGAAAACAACATTATTGCAATATCAAGGAGAATTTCCGATTAATATTCAAACAACTTCACAAAACAAACTAACCTTAGCATCTGGTGCTGCCATGGTGTTTTCAGCTCCCCAAGGTACATTGTGAAGCCAGACTGAAATAAAAGGTCCGTCAAATTTTCTCCAATTCAAATCCTTCAAGTTGATATTAGGTCCTTCGTACCCATGCCGCCGAATATTATCGGTCTCACCATCACTTTTGTCAACATCTACTATGCTAGCAGTTTCATAATCGTACCTCGTCGGCTCTCCATAATCTTCAAATCCAGGTGCAGGTACAAAAGAAACACCACCTTTGTAGTGCCTCAAACTTATAATTCGTTGAAGAGCCTAAACACAAGAAATACTTAGCATTGTGACACCAATTATTCACTTTTGCAATGATATGAGGGAACCTCAGATGAATTTGAAAATCACACAATGCAACGGGTTACTGATTAATTCTAAACCAGAGATTTCTGCATCGTAGACATAAACTCACCAGAAATAAATTAAAAAGAAAAACTAAAAATACATGAAGATTTAAAATTATAATATGCTCACAGCCAATTGACCTTTTATTCTTAGAGATACTATATGTCATTCACTTTTTAGTTTGTTTGTTCTGTTGTTCATAACTATTCTTACTGAGTTTACAAACATGTTGTGACGTAAAGAGCATCAGAAGAACAAATCAAAATAAATTGTGTATCAAACATATCTTCTATGATTTAGTCATACATACATAAAAATCTAACCGAGCACTTCCCATCCACCTATATTTTTCCGACTCAATGTCAATATCTGCTATCAATCCTGAAATGAAGCAATCGTCGATGAGTGGGCAAACTAAAGTTATTTCATATAACAATCAAAGCAAAAACCAGAAACAACAGCATCGGCAAAAAGAGAATTTTACATTTTCCATGAGAAATAGAAAAATTAATCTCAACTACAGATCGAATTAAAGAGAGAGATTTTATGTTAGAGTTACCCCAAGCAAGCATCAACACTGCAAAATGTTTAACCTCTCCTTGCGAAATGGTGGCAACATCCAATGAACATTTATGGCCTGCAAGAAATTAAAATTTGCAGGCAAAATGCTTCAAACATATAGTAAAAGAAGATAAAAATTAGAGATGGGGGAAAACGATCGGGAAAATAATTGACAGAACTATGCATACCCCGAATGATGGCAAGAGTAGCATGGCATGCTGTACAAGGGTCACCGATTGAGTGAAGAAGTGATTTCGCCATTCCATTTCCAGTGCCTATGCATTTATAAACCCCAATAAATACTAATAGAATTCTCGTTGTTCCATCATTAGTATGTTAGCTATCAACGCAGGGAACCCCAATAATAGTAACAGAGTGGGAATGTTTTTTTGTTAGTTGAGGAGGAAATATACTGAGATTGAGTACAATAAGACACGACACGCAAATTCTTTCACCAGAAATGATTCGGTATAGGCATTACAATTCACACGCACAACAGAGCTAAGAGTATGGCACCTGCAGGCACTACTCCTAGAGGTGTCTTTATTGCATCAACCCAATCATCTCTCCTCAGCAGTCCGTTTATTACCTACTAAACAATGTGAAGCTTGTCAGAATGAGGAAACAGGGGGGAAAATAAAGATGAAGTCATCTATGGAAACAAGAACAGAAGAAAAAACAAATGTGACAATGAGAAGGCTAAAGCAGTAAGCACCTAGAATGTAGAAAGACCATAAATTTAAGAAGCAAGAAGGGGAGGACGACAAACCTCTACCAAGATTCCATCACCACTAACACAAACAATACCATCGTATTTGGTAATATCCAACGAATAAGCAACCTCCTCCGCATGCCGCTGATATTTAGTCTCTAAAGTTAAAATCAGATGAAATGAAATTAATAAAACCCCCTATTAAATGCTAAAGTCGAACTCAAAGTGAAATTATTACAGATCTCTGGGAAGTAATCCCACCTTGCAGTGTGACAACGATTTCGGCATCGTCAAGAATAGGCTTCACGTCATCTAGATAGATTTTGTAACCAGCTCTTCTCCCACCGAATGGGTTAACGAAAACAAACAGCCTCTTTGGACGACCTGGGGGGAACATAGATGTCACTATTCCAGAAAACAATGGGAAAAGAATACTAGGCAGAACGAGCTTGAAGCACTAAAAGCATTGACGTTCCCTTGCTTTGCTTACGAGAAATCAAATACCAAAACAAGGCATACCATTAATGCCTCCGAATTAGAGATCACGGAGGATTCTCGGACTCTTAATCAGCCAAAAATCTAACGCACCTTACCATATGCATCGTATATTCATCCCTATACCGAAACTAACATATGGCGACAGGAATTTGCAAAGAGAATCATCGTAATAAGAAGAGTTTCCTTTTCTTTCCGTTTCGAAATTAAGCCGAATGAATAGTATCAAGAACGAAGAATTAGATTATGAGTTTTCATTAAGCTCTTGAGAGATTGGAGGAGAGAAACCAAAACAGTAAATCATCAAAGCAACCAACAGGCAGAAACAGGTAATCCCTTCTTTCCATGCATTTCCTAAACTACCAAAAACTACCAAAGTCAATATTAAAACCAGGCAGGATTCCGGATGATAATGATAATATTACCAAGCAAATCAACGCATTCACGGAGCTTCAGACACCAAAGCGCCCGCGACTCCTCAGAAAGTGGTTGAAACACAAACTCCTTCCTCACCAAACCTCCACTGCTCCCAAAGCACAGCAATCCACCAAGGTCCTCCACGAGAGCTTTGATCCTAATATTCGGACCATCCGTGGAGAATCCGAGAACCTCCTTATCAACAGACAAACTCCGTTGACCTTCCTCCAACCACCGAAGACAACCGTCAGCTGTGAGAATCATCGGCGTGACGCTTCCATCGGGGAGGAGAACACGGTGGTTGAGGATGGGCTTTGAATCTCCGGATTGATCCATCTTCAGAACAGAATCGATTAGGAAAAAACGTCTGGATATCGATCTCTTATACGTATGTGCTCTATGTTGTGTGGATGGTGGCCGGCGGAGAGACCCAATCAGAGTAAAAGAAACATGGGCGTTTAGACAGCAATGGTGGGCTGGCCCGGCTCCGAACTGAGAAGGACCGTAGGCTGGACGACGGTTAACTAACCAAACCCCCGGTTGGTTCAATTTTCCAACACGATTTTAAGATTTTTTATATTATTTTTTGAATCCGTGCAAAACACTTCTTCTTTGATAATATAAATAACTGCATACATAAAAATGGGTTTCGACCTTTAAACACATTTTAGGAAAAAAAAAAAAAAAAAAAATAATACACATTTCTAAATTATCCAATAAAACCAGATTTTATTTTCCTGTATTTTTAGAAAAATATTTAAATTCTTAAATTAATTATTAAATTTGGATGAACAAAGCTCTAACGAAGTTCAAAATTAGATTATATTTTAGTCTCCTAATCTTAAATTTGCGTTTAAGTTAATAAACTTACAGAAGAACTTACAATTCTTTTTAATAAATACAAGATGAAAACTTTATGGCTTTTCCACTAATTTATAAAAATTTATAAACTAAATAGACATAAAAGTTCGGTTTTGGATTGAAGCGAAAAAAAAAATAGATTAGCACAACACGATAGGTCCATCCATACTCAGTAGCAATAAAATACTAATTCGTATGGCAGCAAAGTTGCACGCTTGGAATGAATTGATACCAAAAAGTTGGAGATGATCTTCTTTCTAGACTCCAACCTTCACGTGCCATTATCCTTCGCAAACATTATTGAACATGGGCAGCTCAGTGCAATGGAATCTGCCCCCTTCCTGCGTAGGGATGGATAGGTATTTCTCACATTCTCACATTCTCACAGCCTCTATGCCCCACCTGCTATCCCTATCCAAGATTGCAAGATAAAATCATGGTGGACCTTATATTCAATATAGTTTTAATATATATAATTGCAAGATAAAATCATGGTGGACCTCATTGAATATAGTTTTAATATATATATATTGGAGCAGTCACTGCTAGTAAATATTGTTCTCTTTGAACTTCTCCTCCCTCCAGATTTTTAAAATGCATTTACTAGGGAGGGGTTTTAACACCCTTGTAAGAATCCTTCGTTCTCCTCTCCAACCAATGTGAGATCTCACATATATAGTCTATGTCTCGAGGATGGGGAAAGAAAATGTCCAAATACACTGCCCAACAACCAAGTAGGTGGATGGACCAAACTCTTCATGTGGACCAAACTCTTCACTTATGAACCTACAATTAACAACAAATTTACTAACATACAATTAATAACATACAATTAACAACAAATTTACGGCTCAATTCAATCAAATCCAACTCAATCAAATTAGGCATCATAAAAACCTTTAATTATATCAATTTTAGATTCAATGTTCTTTTCAAACTAGAATTACTTGTCCATTAGAACTCGAGATACAAAAAGTTCAAGAAAAAAAGTATAGCCATAGGCATTAGAAATCACAACTTAAAACTTACTTGGGTACTGGAAAGGTGGGAGATCCAGGCAATCAAAGCCCGCCGTAGTTGCTAAGACGAAGATTGGGAAATAGATGCTTGCCATGATTTGGATTGACATGCTTTATACTAGCAAGATATGCTTCAAACACAAGAAAATTCAGCATTGAGGACAAACTACTGCGAGAAGAAAATGGACAAATAGTTTGGGGAAATGAGCCAGCCAATGAGGAAATAAGTTACTGAATAAAGATCTGTAACAATGTAATAACCCACGAGTTCTGGAACTGAAAGCCAAAAAGTCACTAAATCCAACCCCACATAACCCCAAAAGTACCTAAAAAAGGATTTGTGGATCAGATGCAGATATAGCTCTTGGCGCAGCATGGCAGCATTTTCCACTTTCCTCTGCTTCAAAAGCAAAATATTTTCTTACAAAAACCAGAATATCACAAGCATAATTGATAGCACTCTCTTCAAACCCACGAGGAGTTTGAAAGAAAGAGCCTAATAGAAGAACATACCTATCGATACTCACAAGATCATGGGTCCAGGCATTAAGCCAAGCCTAACCCATCTTGGTGCATTGCAGTGCAGTTCCCATTTTCCTCGAGTTCCAAAGCACAAATTTTTCTCACAACAATCATAATTTACAAGTACAATTCTTCCAATCCATCTAAAGCAGCAATGGAAATTCAAGAGCACGAATATAAGAATAAATAAATAAAAGAGGGGTTCAACTCCTTCAACAGAAATCCATATTGAAAGGAAAGAAAAAGGAGCACAATCCATTCATGAAGATAGTGAATTTATGCAGTACGACAAAATCAATAAGCCTTTATTTACACACACACAAGATTGCCATTAACATTCAAGTACCAGCAGTAGGCAAAGCGGCCATGAATGAATTATAAGAAGATTCAAGATCAAAGTGAAGCTGCCGAGCCTGCTGCTCAGTTAACTCATCCGCCGCGCCCATTTTCGAAAGTCGTCCAAGCCACTCCTTCATCTTCGTTTTCCCTTCAAAATCCGGCGGCAGAATGGTCAATTTGTTCAGTGAAGCAAAGAGATCCGAGAGCAGGGGGTGCACTTGATCCACAGCTACCATATTCAGTTTCAATGAATCCATAGCTGTAATAAAGTTCTGCACACACTCCGCCACAATGGCGGCGGAGGTAGTGGAGGAGGCAGCGGCAGATGCCCTGTGCTCCACCGTCGCAGGCACCCCAGAGATCACAAGACGATTAATCGCCGCCGGACAGTCCATTTTGTATGTGTCTGCAAATCGTTCAATACTCGGGACTGTGTCTTTGAGCGTCGAGGCCAGGGTTTTAAAATGTGCGATGAGTTTAAAGCATTCAGTCTCATAATCGGAGGAGGGGATAATGTCACGGACGTAAGCCTTTTCAAGCTTTTCAGTGGCCTTAATAATGGCGTAGAGCTCTGCAAAATTGTCGTACATTTCTCTCTCGCGCTTGTCGTTCCAAAGCTTGACCTCCATTGAAGCAATCTTCGAGTGCGAATGGTGAAGAGAAATTAGTGATTCTATATTACGTGAAGGATTGGAGAAGAGAACGGGACACGCGCAAAGAGAAAAACCTTCCTTCACTGAAGAAAACACAGAGATAAAGTAAACATAAATCCAGAAAGGCTCAATTCCACAAATCAACACTCAAAAACCACAAAATACAACCACAATCAGTTCAATCTAGAGACGTGAGGAAGGAAAAACAAAACATAGGTTCTTGATTGGAGCCAAATCAAATTGAAAAACACAATAAACCCTGAAATCGCAACGAAATACAGTAGAATCATCAATAGAAACCGGATCTAGAAGAAAAAAAGACAAAGATTTTCGTAGAACAAGAGGCAAACAACAAACAAAGACTTGTAATTCATGATTTTCCTTCAATTTCTCGGCAGCCAAACAGAAAAATCAGTAACAAGAACAGAGGGGAAAAAAAAAAAAAAAGTAAAACAAAGAATCAACTGAACTGAGCGAGAATCAAAACGAAACAGACAAGAAGAACAGTCTAAGAAGAGAGGGAGATATTAACCCTTACAAGAGAAAGAGAGGCGATTCGTGAATGGGAGAGACGGAGGAGGCGATGAATAAGAAATCTGGAGAGAGAAAGAGAGAGAGGGGGGGGGGGGGGGG